>NC_034186.2:75051923-75081923 GCF_002021735.2 Oncorhynchus kisutch
CCTCTTTCTCTCTCTGTAACTCCCATCTCTCTCGCTACCCCCTTTCTCTCTCTGTACCCCTCTTCTCTCTCTGTATACCCCTCGTCCTCTTCCCCTCTCTCTGTAGCCCCTCTCTCTCTCCCTCCTCTCTCCGTAGCCTCCTCTCTCTCTGTAGCCGTCCCTTCTCTCTCTGTACCCCTCCTCCTCTCTGTACCCCTCTTTCTCTGTACCCCTCCTTCTATCTCTGTACCCTTCTCTCTCTGTACCCCAATTCCTCTCTCTGTACCCCTCCTCTCTCTCTGTACCCCTCCTCTCTCTCTGTACCCCTCCTCTCACTGTACCCTTCCTTCTCTTTCTGTACCCATCCTTCTTTCTCTGTACCCCTCCTCTCTCTCTGTACCCATCCCCTCTCTCTGTACCCTTCCTCTCTCTCTGTACCCCTCTTCTCTCTCTGTAACCCCTCCTCTCCTCTGACCCCTCCTCTCCCTCTGTACCCCTCCTCTCTCTCTGTACCCCTCCTCTCTCTCTGTACCCCTCCTCTCTCTCTGTACCCTCTCTCTCTGTACCCTCCTCTCTCTGTGTACCCCTCCTCTGCTCTCTGTACCCCTCCTCTCTCTCTGTACCCCTGCTCTCTCTCTCTGTACCCCTCCTCTCTCTGTGTACCCCTCCTCTCTCTCTGTACCACTCCTCTCTCTCTGTACCCCTCCTCTCTCTCTCTGTACCCCTCCTCTCTCTCTGTACCCCTCCTCTCTCTCTGTACCCCTCCTCTCTCTCTGTACCCCTCCTCTCTCTGTGTACCCCTCCTCTCTCTCTGTAGCCCTCCTCTCTCTCTGTAGCCCTCCTCTCTCTCTCTGTACCCCTCCCCTCTCTCTGTACCCCGCCTCTCTCTCTGTACCCCTCCTCTCTCTCTGTACCCCTCCTCTCTCTCTCTGTACCCCTCCTCTCTCTCTGTACCCCTCCTCTCTCTCACACACCATTAACCATACTGTTGGGTTCAGCACCCCTCTCTAAATGACTCATCTTAATTCCCTGCAGATTAATATTCCAGTTTCCCATCTCCATCTCTAGCTCTCTTTATCTCTCTCTCTCTCTCTCTCTCTCTCTCTCTCCATCCCTGGCTCTCTCTTCCTGTATATCCTGTCTTATCTTTCTGCCTCATCTTTCTCTTCTGTTCTAGGCTCTGTCCATATCTCTCTATCTCCTCACTCTACCTCTTCCACATAGCTCATCCTGCTTCTCCTGCTGTTTCAACACACACACACACACACACACACACACACACACACACACACACACACACACACACACACACACACACACACACACACACACACACACACACACACACACACACACACACACACACACACACACACACACACACACACACACACACACACACACACACACACACACACACCCCTCTCTGTCTGGCTGTGGTCCATAGTTCTTGGTTTAGATTAAATGAAAGTGTGATAAACAGCTTACCAGGTGTTTGTAGTCATGTTTGATGCTCTCTGGGAAGAGCAGCAGACTGTCTATAGACAGGCAGTGGCACTGTCTGTCTGTATGTGTCGTTTTCATATGCTTTTACTGAATCTATTGAATGCCTTTGCTATGAATGGCTATTTGATGCGTGCATTTGTGTGTGTGTGTGTGTGTGTGTGTGTGTGTGTGTGTGTGTGTGTGTGTGGGTGTGTGTGTACAGTGCGTCTACATCTCAGCTGCCTAACGGGCTGCCTCCCTATGGGGAGAGGCTATGATGAGCAATTATCCAGGCGGACGGCTTTGCAGGCTAATTTAACAGATCTATGTAGTCAGCAACACTGTTTACTAACTATAGTACACTGCTTACTGCTGCACATTCACCAGACAACATTCCTCTCTCCCTCACCATTTAACTATCTATCTACACTACACAGCCAAAAGTATGTGGACACCTGCTCGTCGGACATCTCATTCCAAAATCATGGCCATTAATATGGAGCTGGTTAATATGGAGCTTGCTGCCATAACAGCCCCCACTCTTCTGGGAAGGCTTTCCACTAGATGTTGGAACATATCTGCTATAACAGCCTTCACTCTTCTGGGAAGGCTTTCCACTAGATGTTGGAACATTGCTGCTATAACAGCCTCCACTCTTCTGTGAAGGAATTCCACTAGATGTTGGAACATTGCTGCTATAACAGCCTCCACTCTTCTGGGAAGGCTTTCCACTAGATGTTGGAACATTGCTGCTATAACAGCCTCCTCTCTTCTGGGAAGGCTTTCCACTAGATGTTGGAACAGTGCTGCGGGGACTAGCTTTCATTCAGCCACAGGAGCATTAGTGAGGTCAGGCACTGATGTTGGGCGATTAGGCCTGGCTCGTGGTCGGTGTTCCTATTCATCCAAAAGGTGTTCGATGGGGTTGAGGTCAGGGCTTTGTGCTGGTCAGTCAAGTTCTTCCACACCGATCTCGACAAACCATTTCTGTACAGCAACTTGCCCAAGCCTTCCCCATTTCTCCTTCTCCCAAATCTGTTCAGCTGATGTTCTGAAAGGGCTGCAAAATCTGGACCCCTACAAATCAGCCGGGCTAGACAATCTGGACCCTTTCTTTCTAAAATTATCTGCCGAAATTGTTGCCACCCCTATTACTAGCCTGTTCAACCTCTCTTTCGTGTCGTCTGAGATTCCCAAAGATTGGAAAGCAGCTGCGGTCATCCCCCTCTTCAAAGGGGGTGACACTCTTGACCCAAACTGCTACAGACCTATATCTATCCTACCATGCCTATCTAAGGTCTTCGAAAGCCAAGTCAACAAACAGATTACCAACCATTTCGAATCTCACCATACCTTCTCTGCTATGAAATCTGGTTTCAGAGCTGGTCATGGGTGCACCTCAGCCACGCTCAAGGTCCTAAATGATATCTTAACCGCCATCGATAAGAAACATTACTGTGCAGCCGTATTCATTGATCTGGCCAAGGCTTTCGACTCTGTCAATCACCACATCCTCATCGCCAGACTCGACAGCCTTTGTTTCTCAAATGATTGCCTCGCCTGGTTCACCAACTACTTCTCTGATAGAGTTCAGTGTGTCAAATCGGAGGGTCTGCTGTCCGGACCTCTGGCAGTCTCTATGGGGGTGCCACAGGGTTCAATTCTTGGACCGACTCTCTTCTCTGTATACATCAATGAGGTCGCTCTTGCTGCTGGTGAGTCTCTGATCCACCTCTACGCAGACGACACCATTCTGTATACTTCTGGCCCTTCTTTGGACACTGTGTTAACAACCCTCCAGGCAAGCTTCAATGCCATACAACTCTCCTTCCGTGGCCTCCAATTGCTCTTAAATACAAGTAAAACTAAATGCATGCTCTTCAACCGATCGCTACCTGCACCTACCCGCCTGTCCAACATCACTACTCTGGACGGCTCTGACTTAGAATACGTGGACAACTACAAATACTTAGGTGTCTGGTTAGACTGTAAACTCTCCTTCCAGACCCATATCAAACATCTCCAATCCAAAGTTAAATCTAGAATTGGCTTCCTATTTCGCAACAAAGCATCCTTCACTCATGCTGCCAAGCATACCCTTGTAAAACTGACCATCCTACCAATCCTCGACTTTGGCGATGTCATTTACAAAATAGCCTCCAATACCCTACTCAACAAATTGGATGCAGTCTATCACAGTGCAATCCGTTTTGTCACCAAAGCCCCATATGCTACCCACCATTGCGACCTGTACGCTCTCGTTGGCTGGCCCTCGCTTCATACTCGTCGCCAAACCCACTGGCTCCATGTCATCTACAAGACCCTGCTAGGTAAAGTCCCCCCTTATCTCAGCTCGCTGGTCACCATAGCATCTCCCACCTGTAGCACACGCTCCAGCAGGTATATCTCTCTAGTCACCCCCAAAACCAATTCTTTCTTTGGTCGCCTCTCCTTCCAGTTTTCTGCTGCCAATGACTGGAACGAACTACAAAAATCTCTGAAACTGGAAACACTTATCTCCCTCACTAGCTTTAAGCACCAACTGTCAGAGCAGCTCACAGATTACTGCACCTGTACATAGCCCACCTATAATTTAGCCCAAACAACTACCTCTTTCCCAACTGTATTTAATTCATTTATTTATTTTGCTCCTTTGCACCCCATTATTTTTATTTCTACCTTGCACATTCTTCCATTGCAAAACTACCATTCCAGTGTTTTATTTCCTATATTGTATTTACTTTGCCACCATGGCCTTTTTTGCCTTTACCTCCCTTATCTCACCTCATTTGCTCACATTGTATATATACTTGTTTATACTGTATTATTGACTGTATGTTTGTTTTACTCCATGTGTAACTCTGTGTCGTTGTATCTGTCGAACTGCTTTGCTTTATCTTGGCCAGGTCGCAATTGTAAATGAGAACTTGTTCTCAACTTGCCTACCTGGTTAAATAAAGGTGAAAAAATAAAAAATTTATGGACCATGCTTTGTATATGGGGGCATTATCCTGCTGAAACAGAAAGGGCTTCCCCAAACTGTTGCCACAAAGTTGTACTGTAAGCACAGAATCATCTAGAATGTCATAGTATGCTGTAGCGTTAAGATTTCCCTCCACTGGAACTAAGGGGCCTAGCCCAAACCATGAAAACAACCCGAGACCATTATTCCTCCTCCACCAAACTTTACAGTTGGCACTATGCATTTGAACAGGTAGTGTTCTCCAGGCATCCGCTAAAACTAGATTTGTCCGTCGGACTGCCAGATGGTGACGCGTGATTCATCACTCCAGAGAACGCGTTTCCACTGCTCCAGAATCCAATGACAGCTAGCTTTACACGACTCCAGCCAACGCTTGGCATTGCGCCTGGTGATCTTAGGCTTGTGTGTGGCTGATCGGCCATGGAAACCCATTTCATTATGCTCCAGTTATTGTGCTGACATTGTTTCAGAGGCAGTTTGGAACTCAATAGTGAGTGTTGCAACCGAAGACAGACAATGTTTACGCGCTATGCACTTCCGCATTCAGCAGTCCTATTCTGTGTGCTTGTGTAGCCTACCACTTCGCAGCTGAGCCTTTGTTGCTCCTAGGCGTTTCCACTTCACAATAACAGCACTTACAATTGATCGGGGCAGCTCTAGCACGGCAGAAATTTCACAAATGGACTTGTTGGAAAGGCATCCTATGACGGTACCAGCTCTTCAGTACGGGCCATTCTACTGTCAATGTTTGTCTATGGAGATTGCATGGAGGTGTGCTCGATTTTATACAGCTGTCAACAACGGGTGTAGCTGAAATAGCCAAATCCACTAATTTGAAGAGGTGTCGTACTTTTGGCCATGTAGTGTATCTATCTATTTATCCATCTACCTATCCTGTCCTCTGTCCCTCTTCTCTCTCTCTCTCTCTCTCTCTCTCTCTCTATGTCTCTATGTCTCTCTCTGTCTCGTTCTCTATTTGTCTCTCTCTCTCTCTCTCTCTCTTTCTTTCTTGCTCTCTCTCACTCTCTCTGTCACTCTCTCTATCTCGTTCTCTTTTTCTATTTCAGCCTCCCCTGCCTTCCGCTCTCCTTCTGCCCCTCCCTCTCCCCCTCTTTCTTTCTCTTTCTCTGCCTGGTGGGGTTTGTGATGTGTATCCCTCCGCCGCTCCATCTCTCTATTTTTACCTTCTCTGTGTCTGGGGATGGGAGGGGAGAAGATAGAGGGACAAGTGTACTTATGATGCTGTGTGTGTGTGTGTGTGTGTGTGTGTGTGTGTGTGTGTGTGTGTGTGTGTGTGTGTGTGTGTGTGTGTGTGTGTGTGTGTGTGTGTGTGTGTGTGTGTGTGTGTGTGTGTGTGTGTGTGTGTGTGTGTGTGTGTGTGTGTGTGTGTGTGTGTGTTTGTGAAGGGGAGGAGAGAAAGAGGATGGAGGATAAAGGGAGTGATGTATGAAAAGAGGAAGCAGGGGAAAATGGACTAGGGGAGTGTGTAGGTGTGACTGAGTGTGTAGGTGTGACTGAGTGTGTACGTGTGACTGAGTGTGTAGGTGTGACTGAGTGTGTACGTGTGACTGAGTGTGTAGGTGTGACTGAGTGTGTACGTGTGACTGAGTGTGTAGGTGTGACTGAGTGTGTACGTGTGACTGAGTGTGTAGGTGTGACTGATTGTGTACGTGTGACTGAGTGTGTAGGTGTGACTGAGTGTGTAGGTGTGACTGAGTGTGTAGGTGTGACTGAGTGTGTACGTGTGACTGAGTGTGTAGCTGTGACTGCGTGTGTAGGTGTGTCTGAGTGTGTAGGTGTGACTGAGTGTGTAGGTGTGACTGAGTGTGTAGGTGTGACTGAGTGTGTAGGTGTGACTGAGTGTGTAGGTGTGACTGAGTGTGTAGGTATGACTGAGTGTGTAGGTGTGACTGGGTGTGTAGGTGTGACTGAGTGTGTAGGTGTGACTGAGTGTGTAGGTGTAACTGAGTGTATACGTGTGACTGAGTGTGTAGGTGTGACTGAGTGTGTACGTATGACTGAGTGTGTAGGTATGACTGAGTGTGTAGGTGTGACTGGGTGTGTAGGTGTGACTGAGTGTGTAGGTGTGACTGAGTGTGTAGGTGTGACTGAGTGTGTACGTGTGACTGCGTGTGTAGGTGTGACTGAGTGTGTACGTGTGACTGAGTGTGTAGGTGTGACTGAGTGTGTAGGTTTGACTGAGTGTGTACGTGTGACTGAGTGTGTAGGTGTGTCTGAGTGTGTACGTGTGACTGAGTGTGTAGGTGTGACTGAGTGTGTAGGTGTGACTGAGTGTGTAGGTGTGTCTGAGTGTTTAGGTGTGACTGAGTGTGTAGGTGTGACTGCGTTTGTAGGTGTGTCTGAGTGTGTAGGTGTGACTGAGTGTGTAGGTGTGACTGAGTGTGTACGTGTGACTGAGTGTGTAAGTGTGACTGAGTGTGTAGGTGTGACTGAGTGTGTAGGTGTGACTGAGTGTGTAGGTGTGACTGAGTGTGTACGTGTGACTGAGTGTGTAGGTGTGACTGAGTGTGTACGTGTGACTGAGTGTGTAGGTGTGACTGAGTGTGTAGGTGTGACTGAGTGTGTACGTGTGACTGAGTGTGTACGTGTGACTGAGTGTGTATGTGTGACTGAGTGTGTAGGTGTGACTGAGTGTGTAGGTGTGACTGAGTGTGTACGTGTGACTGAGTGTGTAGGTATGACTGAGTGTGTAGGTGTGACTGGGTGTGTAGGTGTAACTGAGTGTGTAGGTGTGACTGAGTGTGTAGGTGTGACTGAGTGTGTAGGTGTGTCTGAGTGTGTAGGTGTGACTGAGTGTGTACGTGTGACTGAGTGTGTAGGTGTGACTGAGTGTGTACGTGTGACTGAGTGTGTAGGTGTGACTGAGTGTGTAGGTGTGACTGAGTGTGTACGTGTGACTGAGTGTGTACGTGTGACTGAGTGTGTATGTGTGACTGAGTGTGTAGGTGTGACTGAGTGTGTAGGTGTGACTGAGTGTGTACGTGTGACTGAGTGTGTAGGTATGACTGAGTGTGTAGGTGTGACTGGGTGTGTAGGTGTGACTGAGTGTGTAGGTGTGACTGAGTGTGTAGGTGTGACTGAGTGTGTAGGTGTGTCTGAGTGTGTAGGTGTGACTGAGTGTATACGTGTGACTGAGTGTGTAGGTGTGACTGAGTGTGTAGGTGTGACTGAGTGTGTACGTGTGTCTGAGTGTGTAGGTGTGACTGAGTATGTAGGTGTGACTGAGTGTGTAGGTGTGTCTGAGTGTGTAGGTGTGACTGAGTGTGTACGTGTGACTGAGTGTGTAGGTGAGTGTGTAGGTGTGACTGAGTGTGTACGTGTGACTGAGTGTGTAGGTGTGTCTGAGTGTGTACGTGTGACTGAGCGTGTAGGTGTGACTGAGTGTGTACGTGTGACTGAGTGTGTGCGTGTGACTGAGTGTGTAGGTGTGACTGAGTGTGTAGGTGTGACTGAGTGTGTACGTGTGTCTGAGTGTTTAGGTGTGACTGAGTGTGTAGGTGTGACTGCGTTTGTAGGTGTGTCTGAGTGTGTAGGTGTGACTGAGTGTGTAGGTGTGACTGAGTGTGTACGTGTGACTGAGTGTGTAGGTGTGACTGAGTGTGTAGGTGTGACTGAGTGTGTAGGTGTGACTGAGTGTGTCTGCACACACGTCTATTTCTAAGTCACCTGGGGGCTGTGTGTGTGTGTGTGTGTGTGTGTGTGTGTGTGTGTGTGTGTGTGTGTGTGTGTGTGTGTGTGTGTGTGTGTGTGTGTGTGTGTGTGTGTGTGTTATAGCACCACTAAATTGGGACTGAATGAAATCAGGGCCCCATAAAGTCCTGACCCTGAGGATAGTCTGTCTCTATAAGGCTGCTAAACTTTGTTTGACGGACATAATGGATTAGTTTAAATCTAACTAGAGCTTTGCTCAAAGCGCTATATAGGTCTCCCTGTAGATGATGTCTCTCTCTGTCAGTCAGGATGCAGGGATAGTGAGACAACTGGGGTGGGGGAGTGTGTGAAATCTGGGGAATGAAAACAGGCAGGATGGGGTGAGGGAAGGGATATGGAGAGACCTTTAGGATGAATAGGTTTGGAGAGATTGGGAAGGGGATGGGGGAGGGGGGAGCGGAGGGGAGGGGGGGATGGCGTGGCTGGGTGGGTGGGGCAGGGAGGGGAGAGGGGATGAGGAAGGAACTGAACAAAAGTTTGCCATTATGAGTGTCAGGGAAGGGGGAGTGTGTGTGTGTGAGTGTGTGTGTGTGTGTGTGTGTGTGTGTGTGTGTGTGTGTGTGTGTGTGTGTGTGTGTGTGTGTGTGTGTGTGTGTGTGTGTGTGTGTGTGTGTGTGTGTGTGAGTGAGTGAGTGAATGTTTTTTTTGGGGGGGTATTACAAAGAGCTGAACTGGTGAGAAGACTTTAGGTCATTCATGACACCTGGATTCAGACCTCTGTGACCTCTGTGACCTCTGTGCCCTGGGTCTGAGGGGTTAAACAGGGTTTATAAACAGGGTTTAACTGCAGCTTGTCCTGGAAGGGCTGAGGCTGAACCACGCTGGAACAACACTGTTTGTGTATCACAGCTTCTTCACCATGGTCTTCACTACAGTTTGACTTCTTCACTATTATGTCAGCACTTTCCATGGCTAGTCTGAATCTTATTGTTTGAAACATCCATTTCCAAGGATGTGTCTGGGAATGGAGTGCTCAGCGCCGTGCACAGACCTTTAGGGGGGGCAGCTGCTCAAAATTAAAAAAGGGCAGCCCACCCCCCATTGCTTACACTGTAATCAAGCTAGTGCCAGTGACTCCTAGGCCTCCTAGGGAAGACGAGAGATTATTGACATCGGGAAAAGTGTGGCTATCAGCTGATCATGGCGAATGATGACGCAAATCTGCTCGCTATGCTGTCGAAATAAATGTTTTTACTCGGTTTTGAGTTTGTCCTGATTCTGATATCTGCCTCTTTCAAACAAGCAGTTTGCCCTGCTTCTGATATCTGCCTCTTTCAAACAAGCAGTTTGCCCTGCTTCTGATATCTGCCTCTTTCAAACAAGCAGTTTGCCCTGCTTCTGATATCTGCCTCTTCCTACAAGCAGTTTGTCCTGCTTCTGATATCTGCCTCTTCCTACAAGCAGTTTGTCCTGCTTCTGATATCTGCCTCTTCCTACAAGCAGTTTGTCCTGATTCTGATATCTGCCTCTTCCTACAAGCAGTTTGTCCTGCTTCTGATATCTGCCTCTTTCAAACAAGCAGTTTGCCCTGCTTCTGATATCTGCCTCTTCCTACAAGCAGTTTGTCCTGCTTCTGATATCTGCCTCTTCCTACAAGCAGTTTGTCCTGCTTCTGATATCTGCCTCTTCCTACAAGCAGTTTGTCCTGATTCTGATATCTGCCTCTTTCTACAAGCAGTTTGTCCTGCTTCTGATATCTGCCTCTTCCTACAAGCAGTTTGTCCTGCTTCTGATATCTGCCTCTTCCTACAAGCAGTTTGTCCTGATTCTGATATCTGCCTCTTCCTACAAGCAGTTTGTCCTGCTTCTGATATCTGCCTCTTTCAAACAAGCAGTTTGCCCTGCTTCTGATATCTGCCTCTTCCTACAAGCAGTTTGTCCTGCTTCTGATATCTGCCTCTTCCTACAAGCAGTTTGTCCTGCTTCTGATATCTGCCTCTTCCTACAAGCAGTTTGTCCTGATTCTGATATCTGCCTCTTCCTACAAGCAGTTTGTCCTGCTTCTGATATCTGCCTCTTCCTACAAGCAGTTTGTCCTGCTTCTGATATCTGCCTCTTCCTACAAGCAGTTTGCCCTGCTTCTGATATCTGCCTCTTCCTACAAGCAGTTTGTCCTGCTTCAGATATCTGCCTCTTCCTACAAGCAGTTTGTCCTGCTTCTGATATCTGCCTCTTCCTACAAGCAGTTTGTCCTGCTTCAGATATCTGCCTCTTCCTACAAGCAGTTTGTCCTGCTTCAGATATCTGCCTCTTCCTACAAGCAGTTTGTCCTGCTTCTGATATCTGCCTCTTCCTACAAGCAGTTTGTCCTGCTTCTGATATCTGCCTCTTCATACAAGCAGTTTGTTCTGCTTCTGATATCTGCATTTTACTAACAAGCAGTTTGTCCTGCTTCTGACATCTGCCTCTTTCTAACAAGCAGTTGAATCCCCCATTCTGTGTCCCTAACAGTGGGAGACATGACAGATCCAACTCTTCCTAGTGGTATTCAAGTCTCCCCACTCCATGCCCCCATAGCCAGTGGCCACTGCACGCAAGTCAGACGAGTGTGTTCTTGGAGCAGTAGGGCGGGGGAATTTTGTGACATTCAAGAGTTTAGCTAGTTTGGCTAGCTAGTTTGATGTGCAATTCATAACGTTACATTTAAAATAAAATAAACTACTAAAAGAGAACAAAAGTAATTCAAACACATAGGAGAGCAAAAGGGCAGGAGGTCGGGCGCTGGTTGAGCCTCTCTGTGCACGTGTCTGGGGGTGCTTAATCCCTAATCCAGGGAAAAACTGCTTTCCAAAAGAGGGGTAGCACCTGGCATTGGAGCTCATCTCTGGAGTCTAACTAACTAACTAACTAACTAACCAACTAACTAACTAACTAACTAACTAACTAACTAACTAACTAACTAACTAACTAACTAGCTAACTAACTAACTAACTAACTAACTAACCAACTAACTAACTAACTAACTAACTAACTAACTAACTAACTAGCTAACCAACTAACCAACTAACCAACTAACCAACTAACTAACTAACTAACTAACCCTGTAGCCTCTATCGCCAAGTCCCATTCGCTACAAGGTGTGTTCCACCTCATAAATGAGACATTATTCTGGGTTTGTAACTGATTATTGGTAGCATGACACTCAGTATGTAGCTGCTATGGCACTGCTGCAGTTAGACTGAGATGTGCTGTAGCATTACCGCTGTCATTCAGTCTCCATTAGAAGGTTGTTGTTCACTGTTTCAGCTGGTGATGTGTATTATATGATGTGGAGTGATAGGATGGAGGTCACGTTGCTGTTCCATGTTCCATGGTGTGTACAGTTGAAGTCAGAAGTTTACATACTCCTTAGCCAAATATATTTAAACTCAGTTTTTCACAATTCACAATTCCTGACATTTAATCCTAGTAAAAATTCCCTGTTTTAGGTCAGTTAGGATCACCACTTTATTTTAAGAATGTGAAATGTCAGAAATAAAAGCTGAAATAAATCATTCTCTCTACTATTAGTAGATAGTAGATTTCTTTCATCACATTCCCAGTGGGTCAGAAGTTTACATACACTCAATTAGTATTTGGTGGCATTACTTTTCACTTGTTCAACTTGGGGTCAAACGTTTCGGGTAGCCTTCCACAAGCTTCCCACAATAAGTTGGGTGAATTTTGGCCCATTCCTCCTGACAGAGCTGGTGTAACTGAGTCAAGTTTGTAGGCCTCCTTGCTCACACAGGCTTTTTCAGTTCTGCCCACACATTTTCTGTAGGATTGAGGTCAGGGCTTTGTGATGGACACTCCTATACCTTGACTTTGTTGTCCTTTAAGCCATTTTGCCACAACTTTGGAAGTATGCATTGTTCATTTGGAAGACCCATTTGCGACCAAGCTTTAACTGACTGACTGATGTCTTGAGATGTTGCTTCAATATATCCACATAATTTTCCCACCTCATGATGCCATCTATTTTGTGAAGTGCACCAGTCCCTGCTGCAGCAAAGCACCCCCACAACATGATGCTGCCACCCTCGTGCTTCACAGTTGGGATGGTGTTCTTCGGCTTGCAAGCCTCCCCCTTTTTCCTCCAAACATAATGATGGTCATTATGGCCAAACAGTTCTATTTTTGTTTCATCAGACCAGAGGACATTTCTTCAAAAAGTATGATCTTTGTCCACATGTCCAGTTGCAAACCGTAGTCTGGCTTTTTTTAATGGCGTTTTTGGAGCAGTGGTTTCTTCCTTGCTGAGTGGCCTTTCAGGTTATGTCGATATTGGACTCATTTTACTGTGGATGTAGATACTTTGTACCTTTTTCCTCCAGCTTCTTCACAAGGTCCTTTGCTGTTGTTCTGGGATTGATTTGCACTTTTTGCACCAAAGTACGTTCATCTCTAGGAGACAGAACGCGTCTATTTCCTGAGCAGTATGACGACTGCGTGGTCCCATGGTGTTAATACTTGCATACTATTGTTTGTACAGATGAACGTGGTACCTTCAGGCGTTTGTAAATTGCTCCCAATGATGAACCAGACTTGTGGAGGTCTATTATTTTTTTTCTGAGGTCTTAGCTGATTTCTTTTGATTTTCCCATGATGTCAAGCAAAGAGCCACTGAGTTTGAAGGTAGGCCTTGAAATACATCCACAGGTACACCTCCAATTGACTCAAATGATGTCAATAAGCCTATCAGAAGCTTCTAAAGCCATGTCATCATTTTCTGGAATTTTCCAAGCTGTTTAAAGGCACAGTCAACTTAGTGTATGTAAACTTCTGACCCACTGGAATTGTGATACAGTGATTTATAAGTGAAATAATCTGTCTGTAAACAATTGTTGGAAAAATTACTTGTGTCATTCACAAAGTAGATGGTCTAACCGACTTGCCAAAACTATAGTTTGTTAACAAGAAATTTGTGGAGTGGTTGAAAAACGAGTTTTAATGACTCCAACCTAAGTGGATGTAAACTTCTGACTTCAACTGTACATTTAATATGTTATTCATAACATACTAGACATAATCCTAGTATTCCCAAAGAGTGAACTAACATGATGAGGTGCAGTATGTATGAAGAGAAAGGACTGAACTGTGGTACTATAGTCATGTTTTCATATGTGTCAACAAAAACTCTGAGATTGGCTGATCAACAGGATGATTAGTTCTGTTTTACGCACACAGAGACACTGATGAAGGGGGAGCGCGTATGCATGTGTGTGTATATCTGTGTGTGTGTGTGTGTGTATATGAGTGTGTGTGTGTGTGTGTGTATATGAGTGTGTGTGTGTGTGTGATCTGCATTGGTGATTCATGCTCTGTTTGAGTGGCTGATGAAGGGTTAACTGTCAGATGAAGGATGGAGCAGAGGAGAAGAAGGGCAGACTTCTCAGGTGTGAAGAATGGAATGAGAGAGGGGGATGGGGAGCTCAGGAGGTTGCATTATGGTTGCAGGCCTCGTTGCTTGGCAACGGAGGAGAGCGAGATGGCCGGTTGCTAGGTAACCAGGGGGATACGATGATGACTAACGTGGTGTGAAAGAGATGGGGAGAGAACACACCACCCCTTTCTCTCTTTCTCAATCTCTCTATCTGTCTATCTTTCTCTCTTTCTCTCTTTTGCTCGCTCTCTCTTTTCTTGCTGTCATTGTCAATTCATTATGCTTCAACATGGTTGTTATCACCTTGGTCTGTATAAGACAGATTTAGAAAACAGATTGGATTAAAAACTAGACGACATCGTGGTCTTCCAAAACCTAAATTGGGAAGAATTACTATAATTTAGTAAACCAGCCAGCTGGGTTCATAAACCTGTTATTTATGTGTCATAAGGGCTCATGAGACATTAGCGCTTATAGCGGTGAGGTCTCTGAGGCTTGTTAGAGCTGGGGTCTCTGAGGCTCGTTAGAGCTGGGATCTCTGAGGCTCGTTAGAGCTGGGGTCTCTGAGGCTCGTTAGAGCTGGGATCTCTGAGGCTCGTTAGAGCTGGGATCTCTGAGGCTCGTTAGAGCTGGGATCTCTGAGGCTTGTTAGAGCTGGGGTCTCTGAGGCTCGTTAGAGCTGGGATCTCTGACGCTCGTTAGAACTGGGGTCTCTGAGGCTCGTTAGAGCTGGGATCTCTGAGGCTCGTTAGAGCTGGGGTCTCTGAGGCTCGTTGGAGCTGGGGTCTCTGAGGCTCGTTAGAGCTGGGGTCTCTGAGGCTCGTTAGAGCTGGGGTCTCTGAGGCTCGTTAGAGCGATGAGGAAAAGGAGACAGTAGTAGTAGGAGAAAGAGAGAGGGAGAAAAAGAGAGAACAGAGAGAAAGAAGGCAGAACGAGAGAGCAGAGGGAGTGCTAGAAAGAGAGAGCAGAGCGATGACACTGTTATTACGCCCAGTATGGGAGAGGATTATAGAGAGAGATGGGGGAGGGAGGGAGGGAAATAGAGGAGTGGGGGAAGAGAGAGGAGTAACTTTAGATAGAGAGATGGGGAGGGAGGGAGGGAGGGATATAGAGGAGTGGGGGAAGAGAGAGGAGTAACTTTAGATAGAGAGATGGGGAGGGAGGGAGGGAAATAGAGGAGTGGGGAAGAGAGAGGAGTAACTTTAGATAGAGAGATGGGGAGGGAGGGAGGGAGGGAGGGGGGAGGGAGGGAGGGAGGGAGGGAGGGAGGGAGGGAGGGAGGGAGGGAGGGAGGGAGGGAGGGAGGGAGGGAGGGAGGGAGGGAGGGATATAGAGGAGTGGGGGAACAGAGAGGAATAACATTAGATAGAGAGATGGGGAAGGATAAAAATAGTTCCTCTTTCTTGTGCACTCAGGGAAATGGATCTCTGAAATTGTGTGGATGGACTGTTCCGGTGTGTGCGTCTGCGTGTGGTTCATGTTTTGGTTTGTGACTGGATCTCATCATCATTTGGGCTGCCATATTTTTTAACCTCAGTGTCTTGTCTCACACTCACACTCACACTCACACAGATACTCCCCCATGATGTGGTGTGATGGTTCAGTCCAATGATTGTGCATAGGCGGGAGAGGGGGTAGAATAAGATTTGATTGGATAATCCAAGGATTTAATATCGCCTAATCCTAGTAAAATCCTCTCTGCATTACTGCAGGGAGTGAGATTAACTGTGTGTTTGTGTGTTTGTGTGTGTGTGTCTGTACGTGTGAATGTGTGTCTGTACGTATGAATGTGTGTCTGTGTGAGTGTATGTATGTGTGAATGTGTGTTTGTGTGAGTGTCTGTATGTGTGAATGTGTGTCTGTGTGAATGTCTGTACGTGTGAATGTGTGTCTGTGTGAGTGTCTGTATGTGTGAATGGTGTCTGTGTGAATGTCTGTACGTGTGAATGTGTGTCTGTGTGAGTGTCTGTATGTGTGAATGTGTGTCTGTGTGAATGTCTGTACGTGTGAATGTGTGTCTGTGTGAGTGTCTGTATGTGTGAATGTGTGTCTGTGTGAATGTTTGTGCGTGTGAATGTGTGTCTGTGTGAGTGTCTGTACGTATGAATGTGTGTTTGTGTGACGGTCTGTACATGTGAATTTGTGTCTGTGTGAGTGTCTGTATGTGTGAATGTGTGTCTGCGTGAGTGTCTGTACGTGTGAATGTGTGTTTGTGTGAATGTGTGTACGTGTGAATGTGCGTCTGTGTGTCTGTACGTGTGAATGTGTGTCTGCGTGAGTGTTCTGTACGTGTGAATGTGTGTCTGTGTGAGGGTCTGTACGTGTGAATGTGTGTCTGTGTGAGGGTCTGTACGTGTGAATGTGTGTCTGTGGGAGGGTCTGTATGTGTGAATGTGTGTCTGTGTGAGGGTCAGTATGTGTGAATGTGTCTGTGTGAGTGTCTGTATGTGTGAATGTGTGTCTGTGTGAGGGTCTATCTATTATTCTGACATTTCACATTCTTAAAATAAAGTGGTTGGCTGGCACTCGCTTCATATTCGTCGCCAAACACACTGGCTTCAGGTCATCTATAAGTCTTTGCTAGGTAAAGCCCTGCCTTATCTCAGCTCACTGGTCCCCATAGCAGCACCCACCCGTAGCATGCGCTCCAACAGGTGTATTTCACTGGTCATCCCCAAAGCCAACACCTCCTTTGGCCGCCGTTCCTTCCAGTTCTCTGCTGTCAATGACCGGAACGAATTGCAAAAAATCACTGAAGTCTTATATCTCCCTCACTAACTTTAACATCAGCTGTCAGAGCAGCTCACAGATCATTGCACTGTACACAGCCCATCAGTAAATAGCCCACCCAACTACGCATCCCCATATGTTATTTATTTTGCAACCCAGTATCTCTACTTGCACATTCATCTATTTGCACTTTCCATCACTCCAGTGTTTAATGCTAAATTGCTAAATTAGAATTATTTCGCCACTATGGCCTATTTATTGCCTTACTTCCTAATCTTACTTACTAGACTTTTTTCTATTGTGTTATTATTATTATTATTATAATTTTTTAGCATTTTTACTTTTTCTCCCCAATTTCGTGGTGTCCAATTGTTTGTAGTAGCTACTATCTTGTCTCATCGCTGCAACTCCCGTACGGGCTCGGGAGAAGACGAAGGTTTGAAAGTCATGCGTCCTCCGATACACAACCCAAACCTAGCCGCACTGCTTCTTAACACCAGTGCGCATTCCAACCCGGAAGCCAGCCGCACCAATGTGTGGAGGAAACACTGTGTACCTGGCAACCTTGGCTAGCGCGCACTGCGCCCGGCCCGCACAGGAGTCGCTGGTGCCGCGATGAGACAAGGACATCCTACCGACGCTGGGCCAATTGTGCTTCGCCCCATGGACCTCCCCGGTCGCGGTCGGTTACGACAGAACAGGGACGCAACCCAGAGGCTCTGATGGCACAGCTGGCGCTGCAGTACAGCGCCCTTAACCACTGCACCACCCGGGAGGCCCCTCTATTGTGTTATTGAACTGTATGTTTATTTCATGTGTAACTTAGTGTTGTTGTTTGTGTGGCACTGCTTTTGCTTTATCTTGGCCAGGTCGCAGTTGTAAATGAGAACTTGTTCTCAACTGGCCTACCTGGTTTAAATAAAGGTGAAATATATATTTTTATTTTTTATTTTAGCAAACATGTTTTTTCATGTTGGAGATAAAGTTTGGCGTAACTAAAAATGTTAAGTCAGGTAACACTTTGGCTGAAAAAATGTAAACCAAAAAAAGGCTGTGGAACCAGTACTAATAATGAGTTGAAACAACTAGATGTGTGTTTTTACAGTNGTGCGTGTGTGTGTGTGGGTGAGGGTGTGTGGTGTGTGTGTGATTGGTGCGGGGCAAGGGGATGTCCGGGTGCCGTCTGTCAGTTTTAAAAGAGAGACATTCGTCTGGGGGAGATCCAACGAGGACGTAAGGAGGAGCAGTGTGTGTGTGTGTGGTGTGTGTGTGTGTGTGTGTGTGTGTGTGTGTGTGTGTGTGTGTGTGTGTGTGTGTGTGTGTGTGTTGTGTGTGTGTGTGTGTGTGTGTGTGTGTGTGAGTGAGTGTGTGGAAGTGGGTGAGTGTGTGTGTGTGTGTGTGTGTGTGCGTGTGTGTGTGTGTGTGTGTGTGTGTGATTTGATGAAGGGGATGTCAGGGTGCACGTCTGTCAGTTTAAAGAGAGACATCTGTTAGGGGAGATCCAATGAGGACGTAAGGAGGAGCAGTGTGTGTCTGTGTGTGTGGGGGGGGTGTATTAGACAGAGCTGAACTGGTGAGAAGACTTTAGGTCTTTCGTGACACCTGGATTCTGATCTCTGTGCCCTGGGTCTGAGGGGTTAACAGGGTTTATAAACAGGGTTTAACTGCAGCTTGTCCTGGAAGGGCTGAGGCTGAACCACGCTGAACAACACTGTTTGTGTATCACAGCTTCTTCACCATGGTCTTCACTACAGTTTGACTTCTTCACTATTATGTCAGCACTTTCCATGGCTAGTCTGAATCTTATTGTTTGAAACATCCGTTTCCAAGGATGTGTCTGGGAATGGAGTGCTCAGCGCCGTGCACAGACCTTTAGGGGGGGCAGCTGCTCAAAATTGAAAAAGGGCAGCCCACCCCCCATTGCTTACACTGTAATCAAGCTAGTGCCAGTGACTCCTAGGCCTCCTAGGGAAGACGAGAGATTATTGACATCGGGAAAAGTGTGGCTATCAGCTGATCATGGCGAATGATGACGCAAATCTGCTCGCTATGCTGTCGAAACGTATGTTTTTACTCGTTTTCCTGGCGGTATTCAAGTCTCCCCGCTCCACGCCCCCGTAGCCAGTGGCCACTGCACGCAAGTCAGACGAGTGTGTTCTTGGAGCAGTAGGGCGGGGGAATTTTGTGACATTCAAGAGTTTATAAAATTAGCTAGTTTGACGTGCAATTCATAACGTTACATTTCAAATTAAATAAACTACTAAAAGAGACCAAAAGTAATTCAAACACATAGGAGAGCAAAAGGGCAGGAGGTCGGGCGCTGGTTGAGCCTCTCTGTGCACGTGTCTGGGGGTGCTTAATCCCTAATCCAGGGAAAAACTGCTTTCCAAAAGAGGGGTAGCACCTGGCATTGGAGCTCATCTCTGGAGTCTAACTAACTAACTAATTAACCAACTAACTAACTAACCAACCAACCAACCAACTAACTAACTAACTAACTAACCAACTAACCAACCAACACACTAACTAACTAACCAACTAACCAACCAACTAACTAACTAACCCTGTAGCCTCTATCGCCAAGTCCCATTCGCTACAAGGTGTGTTCCACCTCATAAATGAGACATTATTCTGGGTTTGTAACTGATTATTGGTAGCATGACACTCAGTATGTAGCTGCTATGGCACTGCTGCAGTTAGACTGAGATGTGCTGTAGCATTACCGCTGTCATTCAGTCTCCATTAGAAGGTTGTTGTTCACTGTTTCAGCTGGTGATGTGTATTATATGATGTGGAGTGATAGGATGGAGGTCACGTTGCTGTTCCATGTTCCATGGTGTAGAGTCGTATGTACAGTTGAAGTCAGAAGTTTACATACACCTTAGACAAATACATTTAAACTCAGTTTTTCACCATTCCTGACATTTAATCCTAGTAAAAATTCCCTGTTTTATGTCAGTTAGGATCACCACTTTATTTTAATGTTACTCCTTAATCGCTATGATAAATAAAATCGTTTTTCTTTAACTGAGCTGAGATTTACTTTGATGTGAAGTGTAGCAATACAGTCATTGACACAGACATGGTGGGGTAGCAGTACCAAACTGTGTGTGTGTGGTTTAGCACCACTAAATTTGGACTGAATGTGTACATGTGACTGAGTGTGTAGGTGTGACTGAGTGTGTACGTGTGACTGAATGTGTACATGTGACTGAGTGTGTAGGTGTGACTGAGTGTGTACGTGTGACTGAGTGTGTACGTGTGACTGAGTGTGTAGGTGTGACTGAGTGTGTACGTGTGACTGAATGTGTACGTGTGACTGAGTGTGTAGGTGTGACTGAATGTGTACGTGTGACTGAGAGTGTAGGTGTGACTGAATGTGTACGTGTGACTGAGTGTGTACGTGTGACTGAGTGTGTAGGTGTGACTGAGTGTGTAGGTGTGACTGAGAATGTAGGTGTGGCTGAGTGTGTAGGTGTGACTGAGTGTGTAGGTGTGACTGAGTGTGTAGGTGTGACTGAATGTGTACGTGTGACTGAGTGTGTAGGTGTGACTGAATGTGTACGTGTGACTGAGAGTGTAGGTGTGACTGAGTGTGTAGGTGTGACTGAATGTGTACGTGTGACTGAGAGTGTAGGTGTGACTGAATGTGTACGTGTGACTGAGTGTGTACGTGTGACTGAGTGTGTAGGTGTGACTGAATGTGTACGTGTGACTGAGAGTGTAGGTGTGACTGAGTGTGTAGGTGTGACTGAATGTGTACGTGTGACTGAGAGTGTAGGTGTGACTGAGTGTGTACCTGTGACTGAGAGTGTAGGTGTGACTGAATGTGTACGTGTGACTGAGAGTGTAGGTGTGACTGAGTGTGTATGTGTGACTGAGAGTGTAGGTGTGACTGACTGTGTACGTGTGACTGAGAGTGTAGGTGTGACTGAGTGTGTACGTGTGACTGAGAGTGTAGGTGTGACTGAGTGTGTATGTGTGACTGAGTGTGTACCTGTGACTGAGAGTGTAGGTGTGACTGAGTGTGTACGTGTGACCGAGAGTATAGGTGTGACTGAGTGTGTAAGTGTGACTGAGAGTGTAGGTGTGACTGAGTGTGTACGTGTGACTGAGAGTGTAGGTGTGACTGAGTGTGTACGTGTGACTGAGAGTGTAGGTGTGACTGAGTGTGTACCTGTGACTGAGAGTGTAGTTGTGACTGAGTGTGTAGGTGTAGCAAACTGAGCAAACACATAAGTGTTTAAGTTGACAGAATTCTTGCCTCATGTTGGAGATAGGTTTGGGACAACTAAAAATGTTACATTCCGGTAACACTTTGACCGAAAAGTTAATTAAACAAAAAAAAGGTGTGGAACCAGTTACTTAATAAAATGAATTGAAACAACAAAAACATGTTTTACAGTGTATCTCTCCTCCTCCTCTCCATTGGTGCTTCTATTCACACAGACAACTACCCATCTTCATCTTCTCCTCTCTATCCGTTTACTTGTCCATATGCAAACAGGGTACAGCATCTCTCTCTCTCTCTCTCTCTCTCTCTCTCTCTCTCTCTCTCTCGCTCTCTCCCTCTCCCTCTCTCTGTCTCTCTCTCTCCCTCTCCCTCTCCCTCTGTCTGTCTCTCTATCTCTCCCTCTCCCTCTGTCTGTCTCTCTATCTCTCCCTCTTTCTCTCTCTCTCTCTTTCTCAAGACAAATTACCCTCTAATTGCTCACGTTCCAATTAAGACTTAGTTAACACAAACCATCTGCACACACACACACACACACACACACACTCACACACATGAAAGACTATATTTACAGTTGAGTCGGAAGTTTACATACACTCAGCCAAATACATTTAAACTCAGTTTTTCACAATTCCTGACATTTAATCCTAGTAAAAATTCCCTGTCTTATGTCAGTTAGAATCACCACTTCATTTTAAGAATGTGAAATGTCAGAATAATAGTAGAGAGAATGATTTATTTCAGCTTTTATTTATTTAATCACATTCCCAGAAGTTTACATACACTCAATTAGTATTTGGTTACATTGCTTTTAACTTGTTTAACTTGGGTCAAACGTTTTGGGTAGCCTTCCACAAGCTTCCCACAATAAGTTGGGTGAATTTTGGCTGAATCCTCCTGACAGAGCTGGTGTAACTGAGTCAGGTTTGTAGGCCTCCTTGCTCACACACGCTTTTTCAGTTCTGCCCACAAATGTTCTGTAGGATCGAGGTCAGGTCTTTGTAATGGCCACTCCAATAACTTGACTTTGTTGTCCTTAAGCCATTTTGCCACAACTTTGGAAGTATGCTTGGGGTCATTGTTCATTTGGAAGACCCATTTGCGACCAAGCTTTAACTTCCTGACTGATGTCTTGAGATGTTGCTTCAATATATCCACATAATTTTCTTTCCTCATGATGCCATCTATTTTGTGAAGTGCACCAGTCCCTCCTGCAGCAAAGCACCCCCACAACATGATGCTGCCACCCCCATGCTTCACGGTTGGGATGGTATTCTTCGGCTTGCAAGCCTCCCCCTTTTCCTCCAAACATAATGATAGTCATTATGGCCAAAAGGTTCTATTTTTGTTTCATCAGTCCAGAGGACATTTCTCCAAAAAGTATGATCTTTGTCCACATGTCCAGTTGCAAACCGTAGTCTGGCTTTTTTTATGGCGGTTTTGGATCAGTGGCCTCTTCCTTGCTGAGCGGCCTTTCAGGTTATGTCGATATAGGACTCGTTTTACTGTGGATATAGATACTTTTGTACCTGTTTCCTCCAGCATCTTCACAAGGTCCTTTGCTGTTGTTCTGGGATTGATTTGCACTTTTTGCACCAAAGTACGTTCATCTCTAGGAGACCGAATGCGTCTCCTTCCTGAGTGGTATAACGGCTGTGTGGTCCCATGGTGTTAATTCTTGCGTACTATTGTTTGTACAGATGAATGTGGTACCTTCAGGCATTTGGACATTTCTCCCAAGGATGAACCTTGTGGAGGTCTACACTTTTATTTCTGAGGTCTTTTTTCTTTTTCCCCCCATGATGTCATATAAAGAGGCACTGAGTTTGAAGGTGGGCCTTGAAATACATCCACAGGTACACCTCCAATTGACTCAAATATTGTCAATTAGCCTATCAGAAGCTTCTAAAGCCATGACATCATTTTCTGGAATTTTCCAAGCTGTTTAAAAGTACAGTCAACTTAGTGTATGTAAACTTCTGACCCACTGGAATTGTGATACAGTGAATTATAACTGAAATAATCTGTCTGTAAACAATTGTTGGAAAAATGACTTGTGTCATGCACAAAGTAGATGTCCTAACCGACTCTTAACCGCCAAAACTATAGTTTTTTAACCAGAAATTTGTGGAAAGGTTGAAAAACCTACACGAGTGTATGTAAACTTCTGACTTCAACTGTACATTTGATATGTTATTCATAACATCCGTAGCACGCGCTCCAGCAGGTGTATCTCACTGATCATCCCTAAAGCCAACACCTCATTTGGCCGCCTTTCCTTCCAGTTCTCTGCTGCCTGTGACTGGAACGAATTGCAAAAATCGCTGAAGTTGGAGACTTTTATCTCCCTCACCAACTTTAAACATCTGCTATCTGAGCAGCTAACCAATCGCTGCAACTGTACATAGTCCATCGGTATATAGCCCACCCAATTTACCTACCTCATCCCCATACTGTTTTTATTTATTTACTTTTCTGCTCTTTTGCACACCAGTATCTCTACCTGCACATGACCATCTGATCATTTATCACTCCAGTGTTAATCTGCTAAATTGTAATTATTCGCCTGCCTCCTCATGCCTTTTGCACACAATGTATATAGACTGCCCCTTTTTTTCTACTGTGTTATTGACTTGTTAATTGTTTACTCCATGTGTAACTCTGTGTTGTCTGTTCACACTGCTATGCTTTATCTTGGCCAGGTCGCAGTTGTAAATGAGAACTTGTTCTCAACTAGCCTACCTGGTTAAATAAAGGTGTAATAAAAAATAAAAATAATCCTAGTATTCCCAAATTGTGAAATAACATGATGAAGAGAAAGGACTGAAGTAGTATGTATGAAGAGAAAGGACTGAAGTAGTATGTATGAAGAGAAAGGACTGAAGTAGTATGTATGAAGAGAAAGGACTGAACTGTGGTACTATAGTCATGTTTTCATATGTGTCAACAAAAACTCTGAGATTGGCTGATCAACAGGATGATTAGTTCTGTTTTACGCACACAGAGACACTGATGAAGGGGGAGAGCGTATGCTTGTGTGTGTGTGTGTGTGTGTGATCTGCATTGGTGATTCATGCTCTGTTTGAGTGGCTGATGAAGGGTTAACTGTCAGATGAAGGATGTAGTGGAGGAGAAGAAGGGCAGACTTCTCAGGTGTGAAGAATGGAATGAGAGAGGGGGATGGGGAGCTCAGGAGGTTGCATTATGGTTGCAGGCCTCGTTGCTTGGCAACGGAGGAGAGCGAGATGGCCGGTTGCTAGGTAACCAGGGGGATACGATGATGACTAACGTGGTGTGAAAGAGATGGGGAGAGAACACACCACCCCTTTCTCTCTCTCTCAATCTCTCTATCTGTCTATCTTTCTCTCTTTCTCTCTTTTGCTCGCTCTCTCTTTTCTTGCTGTCATTGTCAATTCATTATGCTTCAACATGGCTGTTATCACCTTGGTCTGTATATAGAAAACAGATTGGATTCAAAACTAGACGACATCGTGGTCTTCCAAAACCTAAATTGGGAAGAATTACTATAATTTAGTAAACCAGCCAGCTGGGTTCATAAACATGTTATTTGTGTGTCATAAGGGCTCATAAGACATTAGCGCTTATAGCGGTGGGGTCTCTGAGGCTCCTTAGAGCTGGGGTCTTTGAGGCTCCTTAGAGCTGAGGTCTCTGAGGCTCCTTAGAGCTGGGGTCTCTGAGGCTCGTTAGAGCTGGGGTCTCTGAGGCTCATTAGAGCTGGGGTCTCTGAGGCTCCTTAGAGCTGGGGTCTCTGAGGCTCGTTAGAGCTGGGGTCTCTGAGGCTCATTAGAGCTGGGATCTCTGAGACTCATTAGAGCTGGGGTCTCTGAGGCTCCTTAGAGCTGGGGTCTCTGAGGCTCGTTAGAGCTGGGATCTTTGAGACTCATTAGAGCTGGGGTTTCTGAGGCTCGTTAGAGCTGGGGTCTCTGAGGCTCGTTAGAGTTGGGATCTCTGAGGCTCGTTAGAGCTGGGGTTCTCTGAGGCTCCTTTAGAGCTGGGATCTCTGAGGCTCGTTAGAGCTGGGATCTCTGAGGCTCGTTAGAGCTGGGGTCTCTGAGGCTCGTTAGAGCTGGGGTCTCTGAGGCTCGTTAGAGCTGGGGTCTCTGAGGCTCGTTAGAGCTGGGGTCTCTGAGGCTCGTTAGAGCGATGAGGAAAAGGAGACAGCAGTAGTAGGAGAAAGAGAGAGAACAGAGAGAAAGTAGGCAGAACGAGAGAGAAGAGGGAGTGATAGAGAGAGAGAGAGAGCAGAGCGATGACACTGTTATTATGCCCAGTATGGGAGAGGATTATAGAGAGAGATGGGAGGGAGGGAGGGAGGGAGGGAGGGAGGGAGGGAGGGAGGGAGGGAGGGAGGGAGGGAGGGAGGGAGGGAGGGAGGGAGGGAGGGAGGGAGGGAGGGAGGGAGGGAGGGAGGGAGGGAGGGAGGGAGGGAGGGAGGGAGGGAGGGAGGGAGGGAGGGAGGGAGGGAAATAGAGGAGTGGGGGAACAGAGAGGAATAATGTTAGATAGAGAGATGGGGAGGGATAAAAATAGTTCCTCTTTCTTGTGCACTCAGGAAAATGGATCTCTGAAATTGTGTGGATGGACTGTTCCGGTGTGTGCGTCTGCGTGTGGTTCATGTTTTGGTTTGTGACTGGATCTCATCATCATTTGGGCTGCCATATTTTTTAACCTCAGTGTCTTGTGGGAAAAAATAAAAAGGCAGAAATGACAACAGAGATCCCACTGCTGTAATCCTCTCACACTCTCACACTCACACTCACACACACACTCACACACTCACACACACTCACAGTCACACTCACACACTCACACTCACACTCACTCACACTCACACTCACACTCACACACACACTCACACTCACACTCACACTAACTCACACTCACACAGATACTCCCCCCATGATGTGGTGTGATGGTTCAGTCCAATGATTGTGCATAGGCGGGGGAGGGGGTAGAATAAGATTTGATTGGATAATCCAAGGATTTAATATCCCCTAATCCTAGTAAAATCCTCTCTGCATTACTGCAGGGAGTGAGATTAACTGTGTGTTTGTGTGTTTGTGTGTGTGTCTGTACGTGTGAATGTGTGTCTGTGTGAGGGTCTGTACATGTGAATGTGTGTCTGTGTGAGTGTCTACGTGTGAATATGTGTCTGTGTGAGTATCTGTATGTGTGAATGTGTGAGTGGTCATGTCTTTAGATGGGCTGCCCATGTGATGCAGTTACTTTGCATGTTCACACACACACACACACACACACACACACACACACACACACACACACACACACACACACACACACACACACACACATGAGAATGTCAGAGCATCCATAGAGAATAGACACATACAGGAGCGTGTCTATATAGAGTGATATATACAGTTGAAGTCGGACGTTTACATACACTTGGTTGGTTGGAGTCAGGTTGGAGTCATTAATTAAAACTCATTTTTCAACCTCCACAAATTTCTTGTTAACAAACTATAGTTTTGGCAAGTCGGTTAGGACATCTACTTTGGGCATGACACAAGTCATTTTTCCAACAATTGTTTACAGACAGATTATTTCACTTATAATTCACAGTATTACAATTCGAGTAGGTTAGACGTTTACATACACTAAGTTGACTGTACCTTTAAACAGCTTGGACAATTCAACAAAAGGATGTCATGGCTTTCGAAGCTTCTGATAGGCTAGTTGACATAATTTGAGTCAATTGGAGGTGTACTTGTGGATGCATTTCAAGGCCTACTTTCAAACTCAGTGCCTCTTTGCTTGACAGCATGGGAAAATCTAAAGAAATCAGCCAGGACTTCAGAAAAAAAGTTGTAGACCTCCAAACGCCTGAAGGTACCATGTTCATCTGTACAAACAATAGTACACAAGTATAAACACCATGGGACCACGCAGCCATCATACCGCTCAGGAAGGAGACGCGTTCTGTCTCCTAGAGATGAACGTACTTTGGTGCGAAACGTGCAAATCAATCCCAGAACAAAAGCCACTGCTCCAAAACCACCATAAAAAGCCCGACTACGGTTTGCAGCTGCACATGAGGACAAAGATCATACTTTTTGGAGAAATGTCCTCTGGTCTGATGAAGCAAAAATAGAACTGTTTGGCCATAATGACCATCGCTATATTTGGAGGAAAAAGGGGGAGGCTTGCAAGCCGAAGAACACCGTCCCAACCGTGAAGCACAGGGGTGGCAGCATCATGTTGTGGGGGTGCTTTGCTGCAGGAGGGACTGGTGCACTTCACAAAATAGATGGCTTAAGGACAACAAAGTCAAGGTATTGGAGTGGCCATCACAAAGCCCTGACCTCAATCCTATAGAAAATTTGTTGGCAGAACTGAAAATGTGTGTGTGAGCAAGGAGGCCTACAAACCTGACTCAGTTACACCAGCTCTGTCAGGAGGAATGGACAAAAATTCACCCAATTTATTGTGGGAAGCTTGTGGAAGGCTACCCAAAATGTTTGACCCAAGTTAAACAAGTTAAAGGCAATGCAACCAAATACTAATTGAGTGTATGTAAACTTCTGACCCACTGGGAATATGATGAAAGAAATAAAAGCTGAAATAAATCATTCTCTCTACTATTATTCTGACATTTCACATTCTTAAAATGAAGTGGTGATCCTAACTGACATAAGACAGGGAATTTTTACTAGGATTAAATGTCAGGAATTGTGAAAAACTGAGTTTAAATGTATTTGGCTAAGGTGTATGTAAACTTCCGACTCAACTGTAAATATAGTCTTTCATGTGTGTGTGTGTGGGTGTGTGGGTGTGTGTGTGCAGATGGTTTGTGTTAACTAAGTCTTAATTGGAACGTGAGCAATTAGAGGGTAATTTGTCTTGAGAAAGAGAGAAAGAGGGAGAGATAGAGAAACAGACAGACAGAGAGAGAGAGAGAGAGAGAGAGAAAGAGGGAGAGATAGAGAGACAGACAGACAGAGTGAGAGAGAGAGAGAGAGAGAGAGAGAGAGAGAGAGAGAGAGAGAGAGAGAGAGAGAGAGATGCTGTACCCTGTTTGCATATGGACAAGTAAACGGATAGAGAGGAGAAGATGAAGATGGGTAGTTGTCTGTGTGAATAGAAGCACCAATGGAGAGGAGGAGGAGAGATACACTGTAAAACATGTTTTTGTTGTTTCAATTCATTTTATTAAGTAACTGGTTCCACACCTTTTTTTTGTTTAATTAACTTTTCGGTCAAAGTGTTACCGGAATGTAACATTTTTAGTTGTCCCAAACCTATCTCCAACATGAGGAAATGGAGGCAAGAATTCTGTCAACTTAAACACTTATGTGTTTGCTCAGTTTGTCTCAAACGTTCATTCAACTAGAAGTTATTATTTTGGCATTTTACCCCCCATAAAAGGCTGTGGAATTAGTTACACACAGTGCTTGTAACATACAATGTTTTCAGCTTACATATTTTACATTGTGCATATTCATTTCTACAGTAATTATTATTCAACATGGATTTGAACTCACAACCTTCTGCTTCACAGCATTCCATTTTCCTGCTACCCCCACCATGTCTGTGTCAATGACTGATTTCACTGTATTGCTACACTTTTCACATCAAAGTAAATCTCAGCTCAGTTAAAGAAAAACGATTTTAGTATCATTAAAACAGAGTAATGCTCCACCAACATTAGACAACGATACAGAAACAACTCAAATAGCGTAAATAAGTCAAATCAATGATGAGAGAATAGTCAGATGATAATTGATACAGAATTGGTGGCGTTGCAGGAAGATCAGAATGCCTTTAAGGAGGTTGTGAGTTCAAATCCCAGGTGAGGACATGAATAATAATTTGCAATTAAACACTGGAGTGATGGATAGTGCAGATGATGAATGTGTAATAATTACTGTAGAAATGAACATGCACAATGTCATCATGTACATCATCCTGTGTCAAATATGTACGTTTAAAATGTTTTATGTTAAAGGGACTGTGTGTGTAACTAGTTCCACAGCTTTTTGTTGTTGTAGTTAAGATAGTTAGAAAAAAATATTTCTAGTTGAATGAACATATGAGACAAATTTGGCAATATCGACAATATCGGCAGACTCAACAGCCTTGGTTTCTCAAATGACTGCCACGCCTGGTTCACCAACTACTTGTCAGAGTTCAGTGTGTCAAATCGGAGGGCCTGTTGTCCGGTCCTCTGGCAGTCTCTATGGGGGTACCACAGGGTTCAATTCTCGGGCCAACTCTTTTCTCTGTATATATCAATGATGTCGCTCTTGCTGCTGGTGATTCTTTGATCCACCTCTACGCAGACGACACCATTCTGTATACATCTGGCCCTTCTTTGGACACTGTGTTAACTAACCTCCAGACGAGCTTCAATGCCATACAACACTCCTTCCGTGGCCTCCAACTGCTCTTAAATCCAAGTAAAACTAAATGCATGCTCTTCAAACGATTGCTGCCCGCATCTGCCCGCCCGTCCAGCATCACTACTCTGGACGGTTCTGACTTAGAATATGTGGACAACTACAAATAACTAGGTGTCTGGTTACACTGTAAACTCTACTTCCAGACTCACATTAAGCATCTCCAATCCAAAATGTATTCTAGAATCGGTTTCCTATTCTGCAACAAAGCATCCTTCACTCATGCTGCCAAACATACCCTCGAAAAAACTGACTGTCCTGCCGATCCTTGACTTCGGCGATGTCATTTACAAAATAGCCTCCAACACTCTACCCAACAAATTGGATGTAGTCTATCACAGTGCCATCCGTTTTGTCACCAAAGCTCCATATACTACCCACCACTGCGACCTGTACGCTGTCATTGGCTGGCCCTTGCTTCATACTCATCGCCAAACCCACTGGCTCCAGGTCATCTATAAGTATTTTCTAGGTAAAGCACCGCCTTATCTCAGCTCACTGGTCACCATAGCAGCACCCACCCGTAGCACGCGCTCCAGCAGGTGTATTTCACTGGTCATCCCCAAAGCCAACTCCTCCTCTGGCCATCTTTCCTTCCAGTTCTCTGCTGCCAATGACTGGAACGAATTGCAAAAATCACTGAAGCTGGAATCTTATATCTCCCTCATTAACTTTAAGCACCAGCTGTCAGAGCAGACCATTGCACCTATACATAGCCCATGTGTAAATATCCCACCCAACTACCTCATCCCCGTATTGTTATTTATTTTGCTCCTTTGCACAGTATCTGTATCTCTACTTGCACATTCATCTTCTGCACTATCCATCACTCCAGTGTTTAATTGCTCAATTATAATTATTTCGCCACTATGGCCTATTTATTACCTTACTTTCTAATCTTACTACGTTTGCACACACTGTATATATATTTTGTATTGTGCTATTGTTTGTTTATCCCATGTGTAACTCAGTGTTGTTTGTGTCGCACTGCTTTGCTTTATCTTGGCCAGGTCGCAGTTGTAAATGACTGGTGTTCTCAACTGGTCTACCTGGTTAA
>NC_034186.2:75086923-75100868 GCF_002021735.2 Oncorhynchus kisutch
GATCATGTGTTGATCATACTGTATGTTGATCATGTGTGTTGATCATACTGTATGTTGATCATGTGTGTTGATCATACTGTATGTTGATCATGTGTTGATCATACGGTATGATCATACTGCTATGTTGATCATGTGTGTTGATCATACTGTATGTTGATCATGTGTTGATCATACTGTATGTCGATCATGTGTTGATCATACTGTATGTTGATCATGTGTTGATCATACTGTATGTTGATCATGTGTTGATCATACTGTATGTTGATTATGTGTGTTGATCATACTGTATGTTGATCATGTGTATTGATCATACTGTATCTTGATCATATGTTGATCATACTGTATGTTGATCATACTGTATGTTGATCATGTGTATTGATCATACTGTATCTTGATCATGCATTGATCATACTGTATGTTGATCATGTGTTGATCATACTGTATGTTGAACATGTGTATTGATCATACTGTATGTTGATCATGCATTGACCATATTGTATGTGATCATGTGTATTGATCATACTGTATGTTGATCATGTGTATTGATCATACTGTATGTTGATTATGTGTGTTGATCATACTGTATGTTGATCATGTGTATTGATCATACTGTATCTTGATCATGTGTTGATCATACTGTATGTTGATCATACTGTATGTTGATCATGTGTATTGATCATACTGTATCTTGATCATGCATTGATCATACTGTATGTTGATCATGTGTTGATCATACTGTATGTTGATCATGTGTATTGATCATACTGTATGTTGATCATGCATTGACCATATTGTATGTTGATCATGTGTATTGATCATACTGTATGTTGATCATGTGTATTGATCATACTGTATGTTGATCATGTGTATTGATCATACTGTATGTTGATCATGCATTGACCATATTGTATGTTGATCATGTGTATTGATCATACTGTATGTTGATCATGTGTATTGATCATACTGTATGTTGATCATGTGTATTGATCATACTGTATGTTGATCATGTGTATTGATCATACTGTATGTTGATCATGTGTTTTGATAATACTGTATGTTGATCATGTGTATTGATCATACTGTATGTTGATCATGCATTGATCATACTGTATGTTGATCATGTGTATTGATCATACTATATGTTGATCATACTGTATGTTATCATGCATTGATCATACTGTATGTTGATCATGCATTGATCATACTGTATGTTGATCATGTGTATTGATCTCCTTCTTGTCTGTATTCCAGATGAACCGACCCATCCAGGTAAAACCAGCCGACAGCGAGGGGAGAGGAGGTAAGACACACATCACATCACATCACACACACATCACACCCCTGCCTCACACACAAATGAACACGCTTCTTCACTAATGAGAATACACGCCATCTTACATTATAATGACACACCTGTCCAATTCTACAGAAGTTACCCATTTCAATCTGTATCTACAGCAGGGTTGAGGTCAACCACAAATTTTGATGAGGATTTTTCACTAATTGAATTTTGAGAGTCAAGTCTTCAATGTGACTCTCCTTCTCCCAAGTGGAACTCTTGCTATGGATCCTCTGTTAATCTGTATCTGCTGACATGCACTGTAAAGTAAGCCTCAAAGACACACACCTACATTCTTAGTGATCTCTACTGTGATCTCTGTTGCTCCTCCACTCCCAAGTTTCATCTCTCTGTAATGTATAAGTTTATACTGCACCCTGGTGGTTGGTAGCAGTATCGCAACATGTCTTTTTCTCCCATCACTGGCCTGCTAGAACAGAATGAGATTCAATGAGAGCACCATGATATGTTTTATGAACTGAGTATCTACCTCTAGTATCAGAGCTATCTAACTCATCTCCTTTTCTCCTCCCTCTGTCCCCCTCCTCCCTCTCTCCTCCGCCTCTCCTCCTGGTGTGCCCCTCTTCCAGAAGACAGGAAGTTGTTTGTGGGCATGCTGGGTAAACAGCAGAGTGATGAAGACGTCAAGAGGCTGTTTGAGCCCTTTGGCACTATAGACGAGTGTACTGTACTACGGGGGCCAGACGGCACCAGTAAAGGTTGTGCGTTTGTGAAGTACCAGGGACATGCTGAAGCTCAGGCTGCCATTAGCACCCTGCATGGGAGCCGCACACTGCCTGTAAGTCACAGACAAGTCTTCCTACCTCTCCCTCTGTAAGTCACAGACAAGTCTTCCTACCTCTCCCTCTGTAAGTCACAGACAAGTCTTCCTACCTCTCCCTCTGTAAGTCACAGACAAGTCTTCCTACCTCTCCCCCTGTAAGTCACAGACAAGTCTTCCTACCTCTCCCTCTGTACGTCACAGACAAGTCATCCTACCTCTCCCTCTGTAAGTCACAGACAAGTCATCCTACCTCTCCCTCTGTAAGTCACAGGCAAGTCTTCCTACCTCTCCCTCTAAGTCACAGACAAGTCATCCTACCTCTCCCGCTGTAAGTCACAGACAAGTCACCCTACCTCTCCCTCTATAAGTCACAGACAAGTCTTCCTACCTCTCCCTCTGTAAGTCACAGACAAGTCATCCTACCTCTCCCTGTGTGAGTCACAGACAAGTCATCCTACCTCTCCCTCTGTAAGTCACAGACAAGTCTTCCTACCTCTCCCTCTGTAAGTCACAGACAAGTCTTCTTACCTCTCCCTCTGTAAGTCACAGACAAGTCTTCTTACCTCTCCCTCTGTAAGTCACAGACAAGTCTTCCTACCTCTCCCTCTGTAAGTCACAGACAAGTCATCCTACCTCTCCCTCTGTGAGTCACAGACAAGTCATCCTACCTCCCCCTCTGTAAGTCACAGACAAGTCTTCCTACCTCTCCCTCTGTAAGTCACAGACAAGTCATCCTACCTCTCCCTCTGTAAGTCACAGACAAGTCTTCCTACCTCTCCCTCTGTAAGTCACAGACAAGTCTTCCTACCTCTCCCTCTGTAAGTCACAGACAAGTCTTCCTACCTCTCCCTCTGTAAGTCACAGACAAGTCTTCTAACATCTCCCTCTGTAAGTCACAGACAAGTCATCCTACCTCTCCCTCTGTAAGTCACAGACAAGTCTTCCAACCTCTCCCTCTGTAAGTCACAGACAAGTCATCCTACCTCTCCCTCTGTAAGTCACAGACAAGTCTTCCAACCTCTCCCTCTGTAAGTCACAGAGAAGTCTTCCTACCTCTCCCTCTGTAAGTCACAGACAAGTCTTCCAACCTCTCCCTCTGTAAGTCACAGACAAGTCTTCCTACCTCTCCCTCTGTAAGTCACAGACAAGTCTTCCAACCTCTCCCTCTATAAGTCACAGACAAGTCTTCCAACCTCTCCAATCTGTAAGTCACAGACAAGTCATCCTACCTCTCCCTCTGTAAGTCACAGACAAGTCTTCCTACCTCTCCCTCTATAAGTCACAGACAAGTCTTCCTACCTCTCCCTCTGTAAGTCACAGACAAGTCATCCTACCTCTCCCTCTGTGAGTCACAGACAAGTCATCCTACCTCTCCCTCTGTAAGTCACAGACAAGTCTTCCTACCTCTCCCCCTGTAAGTCACAGACAAGTCATCCTACCTCTCCCTCTGTAAGTCACAGACAAGTCTTCCTACCTCTCCCTCTGTAAGTCACAGACAAGTCTTCCTACCTCTCCCTCTGTGAGTCACAGACAAGTCATCCTACCTCTCCCTCTGTAAGTCACAGACAAGTCTTCCTACCTCTCCCTCTGTAAGTCACAGACAAGTCATCCTACCTCTCCCTCTGTAAGTCACAGACAAGTCTTCCTACCTCTCCCTCTGTAAGTCACAGACAAGTCTTCCTACCTCTCCCTCTGTAAGTCACAGACAAGTCTTCCAACCTCTCCCTCTGTAAGTCACAGACAAGTCTTCCAACCTCTCCCTCTGTAAGTCACAGACAAGTCTTCCAACCTCTCCAAGTCACAGACAAGTCTTCCAATCTCTCCTTCTGTAAGTCACATACAAGTCTTCCAACCTCTCCCTCTGTAAGTCACAGACAAGTCTTCCTACCTCTCCCTCTGTAAGTCACAGACAAGTCTTCCAACCTCTCCCTCTGTAAGTCACAGAGAAGTCTTCCTACTTCTCCCTCTGTAAGTCACAGACAAGTCTTCCAACCTCTCCCTCTGTAAGTCACAGACAAGTCTTCCTACCTCTCCCTCTGTAAGTCACAGACAAGTCTTCCAACCTCTCCCTCTCCAATTCACAGACAAGTCTTCCAACCTCTCCCTCTGTAAGTCACAGACAAGTCTTCCTACCTCTCCCTCTGTAAGTCACAGACAAGTCTTCCAACCTCTCCCTCTGTAAGTCACAGACAAGTCTTCCAACCTCTCCAAGTCACAGACAAGTCTTCCAACCTCTCCCTCTCCAAGTCACAGACAAGTCTTCCAACCTCTCCCTCCTCAAGTCACAGACAAGTCTTCCAACCTCTCCCTCTGTAAGTCACAGACAAGTCTTCCAACCTCTCCCTCTGTAAGTCACAGACAAGTCTTCCAACCTCTCCCTCTGTAAGTCACAGACAAGTCTTCCTACCTCTCCCTCTGTAAGTCACAGACAAGTCTTCCTACCTCTCCCTCTGTAAGTCACAGACAAGTCTTCCTACCTCTCCCTCTGTAAGTCACAGACAAGTCTTCCAACATCTCCCTCTGTAAGTCACAGACAAGTCATCCTACCTCTCCCTCTGTAAGTCACAGACAAGTCTTCCTACCTCTCCCTCTGTAAGTCAGAGACAAGTCTTCCTACCTCTCCCTCTGTAAGTCACAGACAAGTCTTCCAACCTCTTCCTCTGTAAGTCACAGACAAGTCTTCCTACCTCTCCCTCTGTAAGTCACAGACAAGTCTTCCAACCTCTCCCTCTGTAAGTCACAGACAAGTCTTCCAACCTCTCCAATCTGTAAGTCACAGACAAGTCTTCCAACCTCTCCAAGTCACAGACAAGTCTTCCAACCTCTCCCTCTGTAAGTCACAGACAACTCTTCCAAACTCTCCCTCTGTAAGTCACAGACAAGTCTTCCAACCGCTCCCTCTCCAAGTCACAGACAAGTCTTCCAACCTCTCCCTCTCCAAGTCACAGAAAAGTCTTCCAACCTCTCCAATCTGTAAGTCACAGACAAGTCTTCCAATCTCTCCCTCTCCAAGTCACAGACAAGTCTTCCAACCTCTCCCTCTCCAAGTCACAGACAAGTCTTCCAACCTCTCCCTCTCCAAGTCACAGACAAGTCTTCCAACCTCTCCAAGTCACAGACAAGTCTTCCAACCTCTCCCTCTCCAAGTCACAGACAAGTCTTCCAACCTCTCCCTCTCCAAGTCACAGACAAGTCTTCCAACCTCTCCCTCTGTAAGTCACAGACAAGTCTTCCTACCTCTCCCTCTGTAAGTCAGAGACAAGTCTTCCTACCTCTCCCTCTGTAAGTCACAGACAAGTCTTCCAACCTCTCCCTCTCCAATTCACAGACAAGTATTCCAACCTCTCCCTCTGTAAGTCACAGACAGGTCTTCCTACCTCTCCCTCTGTAAGTCAGAGACAAGTCTTCCAACCTCTCCAATCTGTAAGTCACAGACAAGTCTTCCAACCTCTCCAATCTGTAAGTCACAGACAAGTCTTCCAGCCTCTCCAAGTCATAGACAAGTCTTCCAACCTCTCCCTCTCCAAGTCACAGACAACTCTTCCAAACTCTCCCTCTGTAAGTCACAGACAAGTCTTCCAACCTCTCCCTCTGTAAGTCACAGACAAGTCTTCCAACCTCTCCCTCTGTGAGTCACAGACAAGTCTTCCAACCTCTCCCTTTGTAAGTCACAGACAAGTCTTCCAACCTCTCCAATCTGTAGGTCACAGACAAGTCTTCCAACCTCTCCCTCTGTAAGTCACAGACAACTCTTCCAAACTCTCCCTCTGTAAGTCACAGACAAGTCTTCCAACCTCTCCCTCTCCAAGTCACAGACAAGTCATCCTACCTCTCCCTCTGTAAGTCACAGACAAGTCTTCCAACCTCTTCCTCTGTAAGTCACAGACAAGTCTTCCTACCTCTCCCTCTGTAAGTCACAGACAAGTCTTCCAACCTCTCCCTCTGTAAGTCACAGACAAGTCTTCCAACCTCTCCAATCTGTAAGTCACAGACAAGTCTTCCAACCTCTCCAAGTCACAGACAAGTCTTCCAACCTCTCCCTCTGTAAGTCACAGACAACTCTTCCAAACTCTCCCTCTGTAAGTCACAGACAAGTCTTCCAACCGCTCCCTCTCCAAGTCACAGACAAGTCTTCCAACCTCTCCCTCTCCAATTCACAGAAAAGTCTTCCAACCTCTCCAATCTGTAAGTCACAGACAAGTCTTCCAATCTCTCCCTCTCCAAGTCACAGACAAGTCTTCCAACCTCTCCCTCTCCAAGTCACAGACAAGTCTTCCAACCTCTCCCTCTCCAAGTCACAGACAAGTCTTCCAACCTCTCCAAGTCACAGACAAGTCTTCCAACCTCTCCCTCTCCAAGTCACAGACAAGTCTTCCAACCTCTCCCTCTCCAATTCACAGACAAGTATTCCAACCTCTCCCTCTGTAAGTCACAGACAGGTCTTCCTACCTCTCCCTCTGTAAGTCAGAGACAAGTCTTCCAACCTCTCCAATCTGTAAGTCACAGACAAGTCTTCCAACCTCTCCAATCTGTAAGTCACAGACAAGTCTTCCTACCTCTCCCTCTGTAAGTCACAGACAAGTCTTCCAACATCTCCCTCTGTAAGTCACAGACAAGTCATCCTACCTCTCCCTCTGTAAGTCACAGACAAGTCTTCCTACCTCTCCCTCTGTAAGTCAGAGACAAGTCTTCCTACCTCTCCCTCTGTAAGTCACAGACAAGTCTTCCAACCTCTTCCTCTGTAAGTCACAGACAAGTCTTCCTACCTCTCCCTCTGTAAGTCACAGACAAGTCTTCCAACCTCTCCCTCTGTAAGTCACAGACAAGTCTTCCAACCTCTCCAATCTGTAAGTCACAGACAAGTCTTCCAACCTCTCCAAGTCACAGACAAGTCTTCCAACCTCTCCCTCTGTAAGTCACAGACAACTCTTCCAAACTCTCCCTCTGTAAGTCACAGACAAGTCTTCCAACCGCTCCCTCTCCAAGTCACAGACAAGTCTTCCAACCTCTCCCTCTCCAAGTCACAGAAAAGTCTTCCAACCTCTCCAATCTGTAAGTCACAGACAAGTCTTCCAATCTCTCCCTCTCCAAGTCACAGACAAGTCTTCCAACCTCTCCCTCTCCAAGTCACAGACAAGTCTTCCAACCTCTCCCTCTCCAAGTCACAGACAAGTCTTCCAACCTCTCCAAGTCACAGACAAGTCTTCCAACCTCTCCCTCTCCAAGTCACAGACAAGTCTTCCAACCTCTCCCTCTCCAAGTCACAGACAAGTCTTCCAACCTCTCCCTCTGTAAGTCACAGACAAGTCTTCCTACCTCTCCCTCTGTAAGTCAGAGACAAGTCTTCCTACCTCTCCCTCTGTAAGTCACAGACAAGTCTTCCAACCTCTCCCTCTCCAATTCACAGACAAGTATTCCAACCTCTCCCTCTGTAAGTCACAGACAGGTCTTCCTACCTCTCCCTCTGTAAGTCAGAGACAAGTCTTCCAACCTCTCCAATCTGTAAGTCACAGACAAGTCTTCCAACCTCTCCAATCTGTAAGTCACAGACAAGTCTTCCAGCCTCTCCAAGTCATAGACAAGTCTTCCAACCTCTCCCTCTCCAAGTCACAGACAACTCTTCCAAACTCTCCCTCTGTAAGTCACAGACAAGTCTTCCAACCTCTCCCTCTGTAAGTCACAGACAAGTCTTCCAACCTCTCCCTCTGTGAGTCACAGACAAGTCTTCCAACCTCTCCCTTTGTAAGTCACAGACAAGTCTTCCAACCTCTCCAATCTGTAGGTCACAGACAGTCTTCCAACCTCTCCCTCTGTAAGTCACAGACAACTCTTCCAAACTCTCCCTCTGTAAGTCACAGACAAGTCTTCCAACCTCTCCCTCTCCAAGTCACAGACAAGTCATCCTACCTCTCCCTCTGTAAGTCACAGACAAGTCTTCCAACCTCTTCCTCTGTAAGTCACAGACAAGTCTTCCTACCTCTCCCTCTGTAAGTCACAGACAAGTCTTCCAACCTCTCCCTCTGTAAGTCACAGACAAGTCTTCCAACCTCTCCAATCTGTAAGTCACAGACAAGTCTTCCAACCTCTCCAAGTCACAGACAAGTCTTCCAACCTCTCCCTCTGTAAGTCACAGACAACTCTTCCAAACTCTCCCTCTGTAAGTCACAGACAAGTCTTCCAACCGCTCCCTCTCCAAGTCACAGACAAGTCTTCCAACCTCTCCCTCTCCAATTCACAGAAAAGTCTTCCAACCTCTCCAATCTGTAAGTCACAGACAAGTCTTCCAATCTCTCCCTCTCCAAGTCACAGACAAGTCTTCCAACCTCTCCCTCTCCAAGTCACAGACAAGTCTTCCAACCTCTCCCTCTCCAAGTCACAGACAAGTCTTCCAACCTCTCCAAGTCACAGACAAGTCTTCCAACCTCTCCCTCTCCAAGTCACAGACAAGTCTTCCAACCTCTCCCTCTCCAATTCACAGACAAGTATTCCAACCTCTCCCTCTGTAAGTCACAGACAGGTCTTCCTACCTCTCCCTCTGTAAGTCAGAGACAAGTCTTCCAACCTCTCCAATCTGTAAGTCACAGACAAGTCTTCCAACCTCTCCAATCTGTAAGTCACAGACAAGTCTTCCAGCCTCTCCAAGTCATAGACAAGTCTTCCAACCTCTCCCTCTCCAAGTCACAGACAACTCTTCCAAACTCTCCCTCTGTAAGTCACAGACAAGTCTTCCAACCTCTCCCTCTGTAAGTCACAGACAAGTCTTCCAACCTCTCCCTCTCCAAGTCACAGACAAGTCTTCCAACCTCTCCCTCTCCAAGTCACAGACAAGTCTTCCAACCTCTCCCTCTCCAAGTCACAGACAAGTCTTCCAACCTCTCCCTCTGTAAGTCACAGACAAGTCTTCCTACCTCTCCCTCTGTAAGTCAGAGACAAGTCTTCCTACCTCTCCCTCTGTAAGTCACAGACAAGTCTTCCAACCTCTCCCTCTCCAATTCACAGACAAGTATTCCAACCTCTCCCTCTGTAAGTCACAGACAGGTCTTCCTACCTCTCCCTCTGTAAGTCAGAGACAAGTCTTCCAACCTCTCCAATCTGTAAGTCACAGACAAGTCTTCCAACCTCTCCAATCTGTAAGTCACAGACAAGTCTTCCAGCCTCTCCAAGTCATAGACAAGTCTTCCAACCTCTCCCTCTCCAAGTCACAGACAACTCTTCCAAACTCTCCCTCTGTAAGTCACAGACAAGTCTTCCAACCTCTCCCTCTGTAAGTCACAGACAAGTCTTCCAACCTCTCCCTCTGTGAGTCACAGACAAGTCTTCCAACCTCTCCCTTTGTAAGTCACAGACAAGTCTTCCAACCTCTCCAATCTGTAGGTCACAGACAAGTCTTCCAACCTCTCCCTCTGTAAGTCACAGACAACTCTTCCAAACTCTCCCTCTGTAAGTCACAGACAAGTCTTCCAACCTCTCCCTCTCCAAGTCACAGACAAGTCATCCTACCTCTCCCTCTGTAAGTCACAGACAAGTCTTCCAACCTCTTCCTCTGTAAGTCACAGACAAGTCTTCCTACCTCTCCCTCTGTAAGTCACAGACAAGTATTCCAACCTCTCCCTCTGTAAGTCACAGACAGGTCTTCCTACCTCTCCCTCTGTAAGTCAGAGACAAGTCTTCCAACCTCTCCAATCTGTAAGTCACAGACAAGTCTTCCAACCTCTCCAATCTGTAAGTCACAGACAAGTCTTCCAGCCTCTCCAAGTCATAGACAAGTCTTCCAACCTCTCCCTCTCAAGTCACAGACAACTCTTCCAAACTCTCCCTCTGTAAGTCACAGACAAGTCTTCCAACCTCTCCCTCTGTAAGTCACAGACAAGTCTTCCAACCTCTCCCTCTGTGAGTCACAGACAAGTCTTCCAACCTCTCCCTTTGTAAGTCACAGACAAGTCTTCCAACCTCTCCAATCTGTAGGTCACAGACAAGTCTTCCAACCTCTCCCTCTGTAAGTCACAGACAACTCTTCCAAACTCTCCCTCTGTAAGTCACAGACAAGTCTTCCAACCTCTCCCTCTCCAAGTCACAGACAAGTCATCCTACCTCTCCCTCTGTAAGTCACAGACAAGTCTTCCAACCTCTTCCTCTGTAAGTCACAGACAAGTCTTCCTACCTCTCCCTCTGTAAGTCAACAGACAAGTCTTCCAACCTCTCCCTCTGTAAGTCACAGACAAGTCTTCCAACCTCTCCAATCTGTAAGTCACAGACAAGTCTTCCAACCCTCTCCAAGTCACAGACAAGTCTTCCAACCTCTCCCTCTGTAAGTCACAGACAACTCTTCCAAACTCTCCCTCTGTAAGTCACAGACAAGTCTTCCAACCGCTCCCTCTCCAAGTCACAGACAAGTCTTCCAACCTCTCCCTCTCCAAGTCACAGAAAAGTCTTCCAACCTCTCCAATCTGTAAGTCACAGACAAGTCTTCCAATCTCTCCCTCTCCAAGTCACAGACAAGTCTTCCAACCTCTCCCTCTCCAAGTCACAGACAAGTCTTCCAACCTCTCCCTCTCCAAGTCACAGACAAGTCTTCCAACCTCTCCAAGTCACAGACAAGTCTTCCAACCTCTCCCTCTCCAAGTCACAGACAAGTCTTCCAACCTCTCCCTCTCCAAGTCACAGACAAGTCTTCCAACCTCTCCCTCTGTAAGTCACAGACAAGTCTTCCTACCTCTCCCTCTGTAAGTCAGAGACAAGTCTTCCTACCTCTCCCTCTGTAAGTCACAGACAAGTCTTCCAACCTCTCCCTCTCCAATTCACAGACAAGTATTCCAACCTCTCCCTCTGTAAGTCACAGACAGGTCTTCCTACCTCTCCCTCTGTAAGTCAGAGACAAGTCTTCCAACCTCTCCAATCTGTAAGTCACAGACAAGTCTTCCAACCTCTCCAATCTGTAAGTCACAGACAAGTCTTCCAGCCTCTCCAAGTCATAGACAAGTCTTCCAACCTCTCCCTCTCCAAGTCACAGACAACTCTTCCAAACTCTCCCTCTGTAAGTCACAGACAAGTCTTCCAACCTCTCCCTCTGTAAGTCACAGACAAGTCTTCCAACCTCTCCCTCTGTGAGTCACAGACAAGTCTTCCAACCTCTCCCTTTGTAAGTCACAGACAAGTCTTCCAACCTCTCCAATCTGTAGGTCACAGACAAGTCTTCCAACCTCTCCCTCTGTAAGTCACAGACAACTCTTCCAAACTCTCCCTCTGTAAGTCACAGACAAGTCTTCCAACCTCTCCCTCTCCAAGTCACAGACAAGTCATCCTACCTCTCCAATCTGTAAGTCACAGACAAGTCTTCCAACCTCTCCAATCTGTAAGTCACAGACAAGTCTTCCAACCTCTCCAAGTCACAGACAAGTCTTTCAACCTCTCCCTCTCCAAGTCACAGACAAGTCTTCCGAACTCTCCCTCTCCAAGTCACAGACAAGTCTTCCTACCTCTCCCTCTCCAAGTCACAGACAAGTCTTCCAACATCTCCCTCTGTAAGTCACAGACAAGTCTTCCTACCTCTCCCTCTCCAAGTCACAGACAAGTCTTCCTACCTCTCCCTCTCCAAGTCACAGACAAGTCTTCCTACCTCTCCCTCTCCAAGTCACAGACAAGTCTTCCTACCTCTCCCTCTCCAAGTCACAGACAAGTCTTCCTACCTCTCCCTCTCCAAGTCACAGACAAGTCTTCCTACCTCTCCCTCTGTAAGTCACAGACAAGTCTTCCTACCTCTCCCTTTGTAAGTCACAGACAAGTCTTCCTACCTCTCCCTCTGTAAGTCACAGACAAGTCTTCCTACCTCTCCCTCTGTAAGTCAGAGACAAGTCTTCCTACCTCTCCCTCTGTAAGTCACAGACAGGTCTTCCTACCTCTCCCTCTGTAAGTCAGAGACAAGTCTTCCAACCTCTCCAATCTGTAAGTCACAGACAAGTCTTCCAACCTCTCCAATCTGTAAGTCACAGACAAGTCTTCCAGCCTCTCCAAGTCATAGACAAGTCTTCCAACCTCTCCCTCTCCAAGTCACAGACAACTCTTCCAAACTCTCCCTCTGTAAGTCACAGACAAGTCTTCCAACCTCTCCCTCTGTAAGTCACAGACAAGTCTTCCAACCTCTCCCTCTGTGAGTCACAGACAAGTCTTCCAACCTCTCCCTTTGTAAGTCACAGACAAGTCTTCCAACCTCTCCAATCTGTAGGTCACAGACAAGTCTTCCAACCTCTCCCTCTGTAAGTCACAGACAACTCTTCCAAACTCTCCCTCTGTAAGTCACAGACAAGTCTTCCAACCTCTCCCTCTCCAAGTCACAGACAAGTCATCCTACCTCTCCAATCTGTAAGTCACAGACAAGTCTTCCAACCTCTCCAATCTGTAAGTCACAGACAAGTCTTCCAACCTCTCCAAGTCACAGACAAGTCTTTCAACCTCTCCCTCTCCAAGTCACAGACAAGTCTTCCGAACTCTCCCTCTCCAAGTCACAGACAAGTCTTCCTACCTCTCCCTCTCCAAGTCACAGACAAGTCTTCCAACATCTCCCTCTGTAAGTCACAGACAAGTCTTCCTACCTCTCCCTCTCCAAGTCACAGACAAGTCTTCCTACCTCTCCCTCTCCAAGTCACAGACAAGTCTTCCTACCTCTCCCTCTCCAAGTCACAGACAAGTCTTCCTACCTCTCCCTCTCCAAGTCACAGACAAGTCTTCCTACCTCTCCCTCTCCAAGTCACAGACAAGTCTTCCTACCTCTCCCTCTGTAAGTCACAGACAAGTCTTCCTACCTCTCCCTTTGTAAGTCACAGACAAGTCTTCCTACCTCTCCCTCTGTAAGTCACAGACAAGTCTTCCTACCTCTCCCTCTGTAAGTCAGAGACAAGTCTTCCTACCTCTCTCTCTGTAAGTCACAGACAAGTTTTCCTACCTCTCCCTCTCATTGTTATGTGGAAAGTTAATGTAAATAACTTTATTTACCTTTCAACATAAATACGCGTTTCAAAACAGTGCACCAAATCTTGTTGATTGTATTCCCAGTATGGGGTAATTCAGTAAATCCATGTGTTTAACTTAAAGACCGGTGTGTGTTTCCTTGTAGGGTGCGTCGTCCAGTCTGGTGGTGAAGTTTGCCGACACAGAGAAGGAGAGAGGGCTGAGACGGATGCAGCAGTGGCATCACAGCTGGGCATCTTCAGCCCCACCATGACACTTAACTTCCCTGCTTACAACGCTTACACACAGGCCGTCAGCGCACAGGCGGTAAGCACACACACACACACCGTTTACACACAGGCCGTCAGCGCACAGGCGGTAAGCACACACACACACACCGTTACACACAGGCCGTCAGCGCACAGGCGGTAAGCACACACAGACCGTTACACACACGCCGTTACACACATGCACACATGCACGGAGGCACTCATATACACACACACACACTGGTTTGAGTGGTGCTTTGGGTATGAGAGGATGTGATGTTTGTCAAGGGGCTATCACTGTCCTAATCTGCGCTAATGTTATTACTGAATGGACACGTCATTTAGCATTAGCCATCTCTCGACAAAATCCACAGCAACACACACACACACACACACACTAGTAACCCCAGCTTTTCTGCTGCACAGCCATTAACCCCGTGGCTGGATATAATGGACATGTAATTACATCTCTATTCATCCTCTCTGTCTCTGTCTCTATCTCTCTCTCTCTCTTTCTTTCTCTCCTGTCTCTCCCTCTCTTTCTCTCTGGCTTTCTCTCTATATTCCTCTCTTTCTCTTTCCCCCTCTCTCTCTCTTTGTCTCTCTCTC
>NC_034186.2:75100968-75280968 GCF_002021735.2 Oncorhynchus kisutch
GGGGAGAGAGGAGAGTGAGAGAAGTGCGTGAGAGAGAGAGAGGGGGAGGGAGGGAGAGTGTGAGAGTGCGGGACAGAGGAGAGTGTGAGAGTGAGAGAAGTGCATGAGAGAGAGGTGGAGGGGAGAAGGAACAGTTAAAATATGTAAAAGAGAGAGAGAGAAGGAACAGTACAGATTGTAATTGACCAGTAGAGGGCGAGACAGGCACAGTCTCTACCTCGGTAGGTAGTTATCTCTCGAGAGGTTCTGGTAGATATGCTAGGTAGGTTATAGCCCTGCCCCAAACCACCAGGAGTTATCTAGGTTGATGTGTTCAAGGGTGAGAGAGTTCATCAGTCATTCTTTAAGAGAGCCTGAGTGTGTGTATGATGTTTATAAATAGTTGGGAAAGCTACTGCATGATGGCTATGTGATTGTAATCAGATCACAGTCAAAGGTTGGCTCTGCACTGAAGTCTGAGGTGGTGTGTTCACTTAATAATATGTAGCCTAAATGTGCATTAAATAATGTAGTTAAACCTGTCTGCAATACATATCTCAACTTCAATATATAAATATAATAACATAAGGTACGTCATGAGTATCTTAGGCCTACACAGTAAATTCTCCAGTGTTAAATCAACACTGGCCACTGTCTATACGGGTCCACACTTTTGAGTGTTAAATTATTACTGTGTTAGTGCTGACGCTTTTACACTTCCTGGTCCCTTCCTTTATGCAAATGATTTCACAGCTATTCTTTCAAAATAACATTTATGTATTTATTGTAAGGCACATTGATGTAATCAGTTAATGGTCCCACCTGTCAATGCTTTTATAGGGCAGGATAATGACCATTGAAATGGTTTCTCTGTCCAGATCTGTCTACACTTGTATGATATACAGACAGAATATGTGTCTGACTACCTCTGGAGGTGTATGGGATCGTTTGATTGTCTACACCTGTCTACATGTGGGCACTATGAGCATGTGGATAAGATCAGGACAAAGGACGCAAGTTAGAACCATGTATTAACGGAGCTAGAGTCAGTGTTTGGGACTGAACACTTTCAGTGTTATGCACATACAGTGGGGCAAAAAAGTATTTAGTCAGCCACCAATTGTGCAAGTTCTCCCACTTAAAAAGATGAGAGAGGCCTGTAATTTTCATCATAGGTACACTTCAACTATGACAGACAAAATGAGAAAAAAAATCCAGAAAATCATATTGTAGGATTTTTTATGAATTTATTTGCAAATTATGGTGGAAAATAAGTATTTGGTCAATAACAAAAGTTTATCTCAATACTTTGTTATATACCCTTTGTTGGCAATGACAGAGGTCAAACGTTTTCTGTAAGTCTTCACTAGGTTTTCACACACTGTTGCTGGTATTTTGGCCCATTCCTCCATGCAGATCTCCTCTAGAGCAGTGATGTTTTGGGGCTGTTGCTGGGCAACATGGACTTTCAACTCCCTCCAAAGATTTTCTATGGGGTTGAGATCTGGAAACTGGCTAGGCCACTCCAGGATCTTGAAATGCTTCTTACGAAGCCACTCCTTCATTGCCCGGGCGGTGTGTTTGGGATCATTGTCATGCTGAAAGACCCAGCCACGTTTCATCTTCAATGCCCTTGCTGATGGAAGGAGGTTTTCACTCAAAATCTCACGATACATGGCCCCATTCATTCTTTCCTTTACACGGATCAGTCGTCCTGGTCCCTTTGCAGAAAAACAGCCCCAAAGCATGATGTTTCTACCCCCATGCTTCACAGTAGGTATGGTGTTCTTTGGAATCAACTCAGCATTCTTTGTCCTCCAAACACGACGAGTTTAGTTTTTACCAAAAAGTTATATTTTGGTTTCATCTGACCATATGACATTCTCCCAATCTTCTTCTGGATCATCCAAATGCTCTCTAGCAAACTTCAGACGGGCCTGGACATGTACTGGCTTAAGCAGGGGGACACATCTGGCACTGCAGGATTTGAGTCCCTGGCGGCGTAGTGTTTTACTGATGGTAGGCTTTGTTACTTTGGTCCCAGCTCTCTGCAGGTTATTCACTAGTCCCCCCGTGTGGTTCTGGGAGTTTTGCTCACCGTTCTTGTTAATATTTTGACCCCACGGGGTGCGATCTTGCGTGGAGCCCCAGATCGAGATTATCAGTGGTCTTGTATGTCTTCCATTTCCTAATAATTGCTCCCACAGTTGATTTCTTCAAGCCAAGCTGCTTACCTATTGCATATTCAGTCTTCCCAGCCTGGTGCAGGTCTACAATTTTGTTTCTGTTGTCCTTTGACAGCTCTTTGGTCTTGGCCATAGAGGAGTTTGGAGTGTGACTGTTTGAGGTTGTGGACAGGTGTCTTTTATACTGATAACAAGTTCAAACAGGTGCCATTAATACAGGTAACGAGTGGAGGACAGAGGAGCCTCTTAAAGAAGAAGTTACAGGTCTGTGAGAGCCAGAAATCTTGCTTGTTTGTAGGTGACCAAATACTTATTTTCCACCATAATTTGCAAATAAATTCATAAAAAATCCATAGGTTAGCCTATATTGTATTTTTTAGGTTAGCCTATATTGTATTTTTTAGGTTAGCCTATATTGTATTTTTTAGTTTAGCCTATATTGTATTTTTTAGTTTAGCCTATATTGTATTTTTTTAGGTAAGCCTATATTGTATTTTTTAGGTAAGCCTATATTGTATTTTTTAGGTTAGCCTATATTGTATTTTTAGGTTAGCCTATATTGTATTTTTTAGGTTAGCCTATATTGTATTTTTTAGGTTAGCCTATATTGTATGTTTTAGGTTAACCTATTGTATTTTTTTGTCGTTTGCGCACTAATAGTTGGTAATGTAAATAGCCTTAATCATACCATTATTATAGAGAGAAGAGTAAAAGTGATTATTGAGGGCCGGAAACAAAATGCGGATGTGTGTGTGTCAGCCAAGTGTTCTCGTGTGCCTAAACGTCATCTGTGACTCTTCCTCCCAGCTATTTTCTATTTCACTCCTAGTCTCACCCCTCTCGCCGTCCGTTCTCCAGACGCAGCAGCTCGGCTAGTATACGCCTATTCCCGGCCAACCCCCCTGTCCCCCAGAGAGAAGAGAAAGAATACATGGGACACAACGAAAGATAAATTATCCTAGATTGTAGTTTAGATTTATCCAGGACAATCAGAGCGGATATCCATCGACACAGAAAGAAACCCCGCCTTTACTCGTCTCGCGGTCTCTCAACTTCTCCCACCTACTCTTTCTTTTTATCTCAATCCTTCTTTCTATTAAAATTGTTTTTGACTGGATGGAAAGATGTGGATAAACGGCGGAAGTGGTCAGGTCGGACCCTAATCTAAAACAACGAGACACCCGGGCCGTCACGAACGCAGCAGGCAGAATATATTCAACAGGACGGAGCTATACTTTCTCTGGCTGGACTGATTTTCTGCTCAGCGGTCGAACTTTCTGAAAATTGCATATAGGCTACCGCTGTCTGTTCTGTGTGCTCTAACCCAAAGTCTCATACATCGCCTTGGACCTCAGTGAGAGGGGATTGGGACCAAAGTAAGTACCGTTATCTCAATCACATCAATAGGACTGTTATTGTGATATAAACTGAATAACGGTTTCGTCTGAATATGCCGTGTTTCTACAATAGCCAGCACTCTACTCTGTTGTCTGTTCAAGTGTTGAAGGTTTTCAAGCTAATCCTACCCGTAACCCTAACTTTAACCACACGGCTAACCTTATGCCTAACCCTAACATTAAATTACTAACAAAATGCTTTTTTTTTTCATGAATTTTTACAATAGCCAATTTTGACTTTGTGGCTGCGCTAACCTTTCGGTTATCTAGGCATGCAGCCCACAATGAAGCGCGATCACTTGGACACGAGTCATTACGCAAGACATGTACGTTTATCCTATGATTAAGGAACGCCGTTTGGGTCTTTGCGTGTCAAAAAAGATACACTTCAAATAACACTATTTGATGTGTCAAATAAGCTTGTTGGACCTGAATATGACTGCAATCATTTAACGCGTTCATAAAGCTTTTACGTAGGTATTACACATTGATTACACTATCAGTCGTATGTCATATGTCACAACGATTCACCGATACGTATGCTATGATGCTGGTAAAGTTGTCTCGCGCACCTACAACGCTGGTTATTTAAAAAAAGCTAGCTAGCTGATGGATGCAAACAATGTTCTTCCCCAAAAACATAGCAAAACGAGATCATCTGTTTCAGTAGCTATAGTTAGACAATTAACTATATAGCTAGGTGTCATAATTTAAAAGAACCCTAATTTATAACAGTTTTTATTTGATTAATGGTGGTCGGACCCATGTCTGTGAAGCTAGCCAAAATAACGATTAGCCACAATACTGGACATTGGGGTTAGCCAAAAGAAAGGTATGTCATTGACAGTGACGCAAATCGCTCTCATAATTAAATAGATCATGCTAATGGAGTTTGGAATGTTGTTATATAAAATCCCAAAAATATTATCATTTGTACATTTGAAAAAAATATGTTGATATTACACTGGATAAATTAGACTTTAGCGTTGCATTGGGGGCATACTTACCTATGGATTGTGGATCAATGACATGGGGTATCAGTCTACTCAGTGACACCCAGAGAACATTAGCGTCGTAACTCTTATTGTGGGACTTTGAAACATCTGTGAATTGAACCACATTTATAGTCAACCTACTATGTGTTTATGTGTAATTCTGTGTTGTTGTTTTTGTTGCACTGCTTTGCTTTATCTTGGCCAGGTCGCAGTTGTAAATGAGAACTTGTTCTCAAGTGGCATACCTGGTTAAATAAAGGTGAAATAAAAAAGTGCATTGAACACTATTCCAGAGGAAAAACAATACTGCCAGGATGTTTTGAAATCTGATAACTCTGAGGAGAATGTTGGGAAAAAATATATTAGGTATTGAGTAGACTGATACCCCATTTCATTGATCCCTAATCCTTAGGTAAAATGTACAGTGCAATATACACAATAGGCTGACTGGGGAGGTTATTTGGCAGATCGAATCCCTGAGCTGACAATGTAAAAATCTGTCGTTCTGCCCCTGAACAAGGCAGTTAACTCACTGTTCCTAGGCCGTCATTGAAAATAAGAATTTGTTCTTAACTGGCTTGCCTAGTTAAATAAAGGTCAAATAAAAAAATCTAAATGTTACAGTCACAGTCCCGCTATAAGAGCTACAATGCTAATATGTGCGTAAACTCTTCACAGTTGTGTTCTGTGGGTGTCACCGAGTAGACTGATACCCCATTTCATTGCTTCACATTCCAACTTTGTTTAACATGATCTAGTCTAAATATGGCATGATTCCAACAGTAACCTTCTGCATCACTTTCAAAGAGGTACTTTTATTTTGAAGGCAAACCGCAAATTCCAAGATTGTGCCTAATCCTTATTGTGGCTAGCTTCACAACACATAATCATTCCAGTCAAGCCTCACTCCTCTGTCATCAAATCAAATGTTATTTGTCACATGCGCCGAATACAACAGTGAAATGGTTACTTTCAAGCCCTCAACCAACAATGTAGTTTTAAGAAAATCCCCCAAAAAGTAAGAGATAAGAATAACAAAAAATTAAAGAGCAGCAGTAAATAACAATAGTGGGGCTATATACAGGGTGTACCGGTACAGAGTCAATGTGCGGGGGGCACCGGTGTCGAGGTAATTGAGGTAATTATGTACATGTAGGTAGAATTATTAAAGTGGCTATGCATAGATAATAACAGAGAGAAGCAGCAGAGTGTGTTGGGGGGGGGGGGGGGGGGGGGGGGGGGGGCAAAGCAAATAATCTGGGTAGCCATTTGATTAGCACTGATCTGATAGAAGTGGACAGGACAGCTGGACCTCTGATGAAGCTAGTTGGATGCTTATAACGTTAGCTTTGGGCAACAGGGTTAAATAGCTGGCTAGCTATTTATTTCCATAAACTGAAGTTCAATTTCAATAAGCGAACAACAAGTGGCTACCTAGCTAATACTTACTCGCAAGGATTCCTAATTCATTGCTAGGAATAATGAAAATGACTGCAGTTTCGACTGGTCATTGTTTTCAGGCTGGTTGTATTGGTGCTAGTGTAACAGTATAGACTTTGCGTCCGTCCCCTCGCTCCGACCTGGGCGCGAACCAGGGACGCTCTGCACACGTCAACAGTCACCCTCGAAGCATCATTACCCATCGCTCCACAAAAGCCGAGGCCCTTGCAGAGCAAGGGGAACCACTACTTCAAGGTCTCAGAGCAAGTGACGTCACCGATTGAAATGCTATTAGCGCACATCACTGCTAACTAGCTAGCCATTTCACATCGGCTACACTAGCTAGGTACCAAGCTAAAGATAGCTACCCCAGAAGTTGCGGTCGAACAAATAATGCCTTATAATTAATGCCGTATTGTAAATATATCGTTCGTTGCCGGTGTGCGCTTGTTTGCAGACGTTTTATGTACAGCTTTGACAGTGCTACTGACAGTAGTGGTGGCGCTTGGCTTACACGTGCAAATTCAGCACACAAAACATTCTATAATAGAATTGTGTCAAATTAAAAGCTTATTTAATGTGTCAAATAGTGTTATTTCATGTGTTCATGTGTCAAATAGTGTTATTTCATGTGTCAAATAGTGTTATTTCATGTGTCAAATAGTGTTATTTCATGTGTCAAATAGTGTCATTTCATGCGTCAAATAGTGTTATTTAATGTGTCAAATAATGTTATTTCATGTGTCAAATAGTGTTATTTCATGCGTCAAATAGTGTTATTTGACGTGTATCTTTTTTGACACGCAAAGACCCAAACGGAGTTCCATATATGATGAGACAATTGTGAACTCGGAAAAATATGAAGTCAAATCATGACGTCAATGATCTTCAGGTCAAAAAGTCGGAGTTCTAGAAAGCGGTCCGAGTTCCTGAGTTGGAATTCCGAGTTGGGTTATTTTTCAGAGTGGGAGCTTGTTTTTTCGAGTTATCAGTTGTTTGGAACGCACGGAAGTCAGAGATTTCCGAGTTCACAGATGTTTTGAACACGGTATATGGCCTATTCTGTTTGGCTCCTTCTGACAATTTGTAAAATAAAAAAGCTTAAACGTACAATATGCAGAAATCTAAAATGCTAAAATTCTAATACTTTGCCTAATTTCAGTTTATGTGACAAAACAAGTGAAGTTAATCATTTCACAATCCAAACCACTGTGAAATAAATACATTTTCAATAACCCCAAATATTGAATTTTCAGCTGTTTGAAGCAGGTGTGTCGAAGGTAAAAGCAGGAGAAATGAAACAGGAATGGGAAGCATATGGAGTGGCATGTAGTAATGGGAAGCATATGGAGTGGCATGTAGCAATGGGAAGCATATGGAGTGGCATGTAGCAATGGGAAGCATATGGAGTGGCATGTAGTAATGGGAAGCATATGGAGTGGCATGTAGTAATGGGAAGCATATGGAGTGGCATGTAGTAATGGGAAGCATATGGAGTGGCATGTAGCAATGGGAAGCATATGGAGTGGCATGTAGCAATGGGAAGCATATGGAGTGGCATGTAGTAATGGGAAGCATATGGAGTGGCATGTAGTAATGGGAAGCATATGGAGTGGCATGTAGTAATGGGAAGCATATGGAGTGGCATGTAGCAATGGGAAGCATATGGAGTGGCATGTAGTAATGGGAAGCATATGGAGTGGCATGTAGCAATGGGAAGCATATGGAGTGGCATGTAGTAATGGGAAGCATATGGAGTGGCATGTAGTAATGGGAAGCATATGAAGTGGCATGTAGCAATGGGAAGCATATGGAGTGGCATGTAGCAATGGGAAGCATATGGAGTGGCATGTAGTAATGGGAAGCATATGGAGTGGCATGTAGTAATGGGAAGCATATGGAGTGGCATGTAGTAATGGGAAGCATATGGAGTGGCATGTAGTAATGGGAAGCATATGGAGTGGCATGTAGCAATGGGAAGCATATGGAGTGGCATGTAGAAATGGGAAGCATATGGAGTGGCATGTAGTAATGGGAAGCATATGGAGTGGCATGTAGCAATGGGAAGCATATGAAGTGGCATGTAGCAATGGGAAGCATATGGAGTGGCATGTAGCAATGGGAAGCATATGGAGTGGCATGTAGTAATGGGAAGCATATGGAGTGGCATGTAGTAATGGGAAGCATATGGAGTGGCATGTAGCAATGGGAAGCATATGGAGTGGCATGTAGTAATGGGAAGCATATGGAGTGGCATGTAGTAATGGGAAGCATATGGAGTGGCATGTAGCAATGGGAAGCATATGGAGTGGCATGTAGTAATGGGAAGCATATGGAGTGGCATGTAGCAATGGGAAGCATATGGAGTGGCATGTAGCAATGGGAAGCATATGGAGTGGCATGTAGTAATGGGAAGCATATGGAGTGGCATGTAGCAATGGGAAGCATATGGAGTGGCATGTAGCAATGGGAAGCATATGGAGTGGCATGTAGCAATGGGAAGCATATGTAGTGGCATGTAGTAATGGGAAGCATATGGAGTGGCATGTAGCAATGGGAAGCATATGGAGTGGCATGTAGTAATGGGAAGCATATGGAGTGGCATGTAGTAATGGGAAGCATATGGAGTGGCATGTAGCAATGGGAAGCATATGGAGTGGCATGTAGTAATGGGAAGCATATGGAGTGGCATGTAGCAATGGGAAGCATATGGAGTGGCATGTAGCAATGGGAAGCATATGGAGTGGCATGTAGTAATGGGAAGCATATGGAGTGGCATGTAGCAATGGGAAGCATATGGAGTGGCATGTAGTAATGGGAAGCATATGGAATGGCATGTAGTAATGGGAAGCATATGGAGTGGCATGTAGCAATGGGAAGCATATGGAGTGGCATGTAGTAATGAATAAGATCAAATTCATTAGCTTAAACCTCATATTTACTCTTCTTAAGTTTAATTTTAAACCATATCTTAAACTTTTGACTGTCGGAAATGCATCCTTATTAAAAAGAACAGGTAAAAAGTGCTGTATGTACTGTGTGTACATGTACACATGTACTGTGTGTACATTTCTCACACAGACAGCATGATGTCACACAGACAGCATGATGTCACTGATCTTAAACACACTGATGGATCAATAGCTGACAGTTAACACATCAAAGATCTGAGTCCTAACCCTCTACCCTGCATCTATCCATTAGGCTTTACTCCTTCAATCACTTGTAGTTTTTATGTGTACATTTTATTGCATGTCTGTCTGTGTGTGGCCCTCTAATTTCAGTAAAGTGCTCTTTTACAGGGTCACAGCAAGGAGTACAGTCCAGGTCACGCTCTGGATCTCTAAACCTTCTAATCCGAGGTCATGAAATCCCATTTTTAGTTTGAGATTAACCAAACCAGAATGTGGACTTTAATCTGGTTGTGGATTGTATTACTTTAAATCGTTTAACCTGACATAATTTAGACCCACTGTTGGACAAAGTCTATCTTATTCAAGAGATTTTATCTCAGTAGGCCAAATCCTAATTTGAGGTCTGCCTGTCACGCCAACCTCCCATTGACTGGAAGCATGATTTACAACATGGCAGTCTCAGTTATGAACGCTGATCTAGACAGGTCTCTCTCTCTCTCTCTCTCTCTCTCTGTATATCTCTGTATGTATATATTGCTCTACACTTCTCTACTCTACTCTACTCTACTCTACTCTATCCTGGTCGTCTCTGTGTGCCAGAGGATGTATGATATGCGTTATGACTCACCATGAATAGATGGTTTCCTCTGATAGACCAACAAGCACTCTCTCTCTCCCCTCATCCTCCCTCCCCCTCTCCCTCTGCCCCCCAGGGGTTGAGAAACTCTATGTTAGTGTTAGTCTGCTTTGACTACTCACATTCTCCTGTCAGACAGTGCCACAGAAACAGAGGGAGGAAGAGAGATGGCACTTCCACTCTCCCATCCAGCCAGAGAGGAATCCTCCGTCTGATTGGCTCAGAAAAATGGCCAGAGTCCGGTCACATGATCCTGTCAGCCAATAGGAAGGGGAGTTGGGCTTCTGTCAGGAAAAGTGCTGTAGCAGGCTGGATCCTCTGGCTGACCTGAAAAAGTATTTTTCTTTGATCTGTTGCGATGCGCACACACACACACACTGACGCTCTTAGACTCAAGAACACTGGTATTGACTGAAATGTCACCACCATGTTTCTAATGTTTATCTAAATGAAATCTGTGATTCCTCCCATGGAGAGACCTCTAGACCATACGTTAGCATACTGACACCCCCAGGCCTACTCTACTGTTTACTGCAGGTACGGCTGCTTTACGTCCACATGATATTGTGAGTTGGGACCAGTGGTTATCACACAGGGAAGTGAGTCCGGTCTTTATTGCTTCTCTGCTGTGTGTGATGTGTTATGATCTTTGGACTGCTCTGTGGCTCTGTTTTGTAGCAGGGAAGATCCTTGTATCTGTGCTGTTGTGGTTAACTCTGCCTAGAAGACTCACCTATACAAGAATCAACTGCCTAAAACACAGTAGGACAGAGGAATTTCTATATCTACAATGTATGTTACTTTTAAGAATTGTCTGTGAGAATGAAATTGTCTAGGGCATTTGGAATTCTTCTTAGGAGTGTGCAGTAGTTGTAAGCAATGTACTGTGTCCTACCCTCCTCTTTGCTCTGTGTACATCTGCTTGTTAGTGTTGTGATCTTCAACAGCATTTTACAGTACTACATACTACATTTAGTACATCCGTACTACATTTCTAGAATAGCAGGCAATCTGGGTGATGTGCCCTAAAGGCATGGAAAGTAGAAGAGTTCAATACCTCTGCTAGCAGGAATGCTATGCTGCAGAGGAGTGACAGGTGAAACAATAGCACTAATGCTGTCTCAATAGCAGCAGCAACCCCCCAGGACTCAGTGTCATCAACCTTGCAGCGTTTCTACAACAGGGTGCAGGGGTTTGCCAAAACCTGCATCCTATAGCCCACGTTGGAGAAACTACTTTAGACACATGTTGATGTGTCAATCTCACTACTTCTTTTTTTTAACATCACCCTGATCTCAATAGACTGGATAGGTGGAAGCTTTATAGCAGAGGTCCAGCTGTCCTGTCCACTTCTATCAGATCAGTGCTGACAGAGGAGATGAGATGACGAGAGGAAGGCATTTTAGAGTATTGAGATACACCCTTGATGAAGGAAAGGAGATGAGGAGGGGAAGACGATTGAGGTGCACTCTCTCTGAGTTGTGACAGGAAATGTGTCTGGTGTTGATGAGTAACCTGCTATGATGTGGAATTAACTGAACAATGTGTCTCAGGGGAGAGTGTGTGTGAGAAGGGAAGGCTTCTGTAGACGTAACTTAGTGTTGTAACTTCATTTACTGTCTTGTTAGAGTGACTGGTGTATGGGGATCCACGCCTACGTAACCTAAGCTATCCAAAGCTAGCCTAGCGTTAGCTAACATTTTTATTGAAGCTCAAACGGTCAGTTCTGTATTAGCCGGTAGCTCCTATCCGTTTCAATGTTAAGCAATGTGAAAAGCCCAGTTTATCTCAGTATATGCTACCGTTGGGTGTCAGCGGCACTCCCTTCCCTGGCTGTATATCAGTCCTTAATGTGTGTGTAAATCCAGCTGCATAGTTGAAAGAGAGCCAGGCCTGCTCTGTGTCTGGGAGTAATGTTAGGCAGGGAAGGAAGGAGAGAGCCAGGCCTGCTCTGGGTCTGGGAGTAATGTTAGGCAGGGAAGGAAGGAGAGAGCCAGGCCTGCTCTGTGTCTGGGTCTGGGAGTAATGTTAGGCAGGGAAGGAAGGAGAGAGCCAGGCCTGCTCTGTGTCTGGGAGTAATGTTAGGCAGGGAAGGAAGGAGGGAGGCAGGCCTGCTCTGTGTCTGGGAGTAATGTTAGGCAGGGAAGGAAGGAGGGAGGCAGGCCTGCTCTGTGTCTGGGAGTAATGTTAGGCAGGGAAGGAAGGAGGGAGGCAGGCCTGCTCTGTGTCTGGGAGTAATGTTAGGCAGGGAAGGAAGGAGAGAGCCAGGCCTGCTCTGTGTCTGGGTCTGGGAGTAATGTTAGGCAGGGAAGGAAGGAGAGAGCCAGGCCTGCTCTGTGTCTGGGAGTAATGTTAGGCAGGGAAGGAAGGAGGGAGGCAGGCCTGCTCTGTGTCTGGGAGTAATGTTAGGCAGGGAAGGAAGGAGGGAGGCAGGCCTGCTCTGGGTCTGGGAGTAATGTTAGGCAGGGAAGGAAGGAGAGAGCCAGGCCTGCTCTGGGTCTGGGAGTAATGTTAGGCAGGGAAGGAAGGAGAGAGCCAGGCCTGCTCTGTGTCTGGGTCTGGGAGTAATGTTAGGCAGGGAAGGAAGGAGAGAGCCAGGCCTGCTATGTGTCTGGGTCTGGGAGTAATGTTAGGCAGGGAAGGAAGGAGAGAGCCAGGCCTGCTCTGTGTCTGGGTCTGGGAATAATGTTAGGCAGGGAAGGAAGGAGAGAGCCAGGCCTGCTCTGTGTCTGGGTCTGGGAGTAATGTTAGGCAGGGAAGGAAGGAGAGAGCCAGGCCTGCTCTGTGTCTGGGTCTGGGAGTAATGTTAGGCAGGGAAGGAAGGAGAGAGCCAGGCCTGCTCTGTGTCTGGGTCTGGGAGTAATGTTAGGCAGGGAAGGAAGGAGAGAGCCAGGCCTGCTCTGTGTCTGGGTCTGGGAGTAATGTTAGGCAGGGAAGGAAGGAGAGAGCCAGGCCTGCTCTGTGTCTGGGTCTGGGAGTAATGTTAGGCAGGGAAGGAAGGAGAGAGCCAGGCCTGCTCTGTGTCTGGGTCTGGGAGTAATGTTAGGCAGGGAAGGAAGGAGAGAGCCAGGCCTGCTCTGTGTCTGGGTCTGGGAGTAATGTTAGGCAGGGAAGGAAGGAGAGAGCCAGGCCTGCTCTGTGTCTGGGTCTGGGAGTAATGTTAGGCAGGGAAGGAAGGAGAGAGCCAGGCCTGCTCTGGGTCTGGGTCTGGGAGTAATGTTAGGCAGGGAAGGAAGGAGAGAGCCAGGCCTGCTCTGTGTCTGGGTCTGGGAGTAATGTTAGGCAGGGAAGGAAGGAGAGAGCCAGGCCTGCTCTGTGTCTGGGTCTGGGAGTAATGTTAGGCAGGGAAGGAAGGAGAGAGCCAGGCCTGCTCTGTGTCTGGGTCTGGGAGTAATGTTAGGCAGGGAAGGAAGGAGAGAGCCAGGCCTGCTCTGTGTCTGGGTCTGGGAGTAATGTTAGGCAGGGAAGGAAGGAGAGAGCCAGGCCTGCTCTGTGTCTGGGTCTGGGAGTAATGTTAGGCAGGGAAGGAAGGAGAGAGCCAGGCCTGCTCTGTGTCTGGGTCTGGGAGTAATGTTAGGCAGGGAAGGAAGGAGAGAGCCAGGCCTGCTCTGTGTCTGGGTCTGGGAGTAATGTTAGGCAGGGAAGGAAGGAGAGAGCCAGGCCTGCTCTGTGTCTGGGTCTGGGAGTAATGTTAGGCAGGGAAGGAAGGAGAGAGCCAGGCCTGCTCTGTGTCTGGGTCTGGGATTAATGTTAGGCAGGGAAGGAAGGAGAGAGCCAGGCCTGCTCTGGGTCTGGGAGTAATGTTAGGCAGGGAAGGAAGGAGAGAGCCAGGCCTGCTCTGTGTCTGGGTCTGGGAGTAATGTTAGGCAGGGAAGGAAGGAGAGAGCCAGGCCTGCTCTGTGTCTGGGAGTAATGTTAGGCAGGGAAGGAAGGAGGGAGGCAGGCCTGCTCTGTGTCTGGGAGTAATGTTAGGCAGGGAAGGAAGGAGGGAGGCAGGCCTGCTCTGTGTCTGGGAGTAATGTTAGGCAGGGAAGGAAGGAGGGAGGCAGGCCTGCTCTGTGTCTGGGAGTAATGTTAGGCAGGGAAGGAAGGAGAGAGCCAGGCCTGCTCTGTGTCTGGGTCTGGGAGTAATGTTAGGCAGGGAAGGAAGGAGAGAGCCAGGCCTGCTCTGTGTCTGGGAGTAATGTTAGGCAGGGAAGGAAGGAGGGAGGCAGGCCTGCTCTGTGTCTGGGAGTAATGTTAGGCAGGGAAGGAAGGAGGGAGGCAGGCCTGCTCTGGGTCTGGGAGTAATGTTAGGCAGGGAAGGAAGGAGAGAGCCAGGCCTGCTCTGGGTCTGGGAGTAATGTTAGGCAGGGAAGGAAGGAGAGAGCCAGGCCTGCTCTGTGTCTGGGTCTGGGAGTAATGTTAGGCAGGGAAGGAAGGAGAGAGCCAGGCCTGCTATGTGTCTGGGTCTGGGAGTAATGTTAGGCAGGGAAGGAAGGAGAGAGCCAGGCCTGCTCTGTGTCTGGGTCTGGGAGTAATGTTAGGCAGGGAAGGAAGGAGAGAGCCAGGCCTGCTCTGTGTCTGGGTCTGGGAGTAATGTTAGGCAGGGAAGGAAGGAGAGAGCCAGGCCTGCTCTGTGTCTGGGTCTGGGAGTAATGTTAGGCAGGGAAGGAAGGAGAGAGCCAGGCCTGCTCTGTGTCTGGGTCTGGGAGTAATGTTAGGCAGGGAAGGAAGGAGAGAGCCAGGCCTGCTCTGTGTCTGGGTCTGGGAGTAATGTTAGGCAGGGAAGGAAGGAGTGAGCCAGGCCTGCTCTGTGTCTGGGTCTGGGAGTAATGTTAGGCAGGGAAGGAAGGAGAGAGCCAGGCCTGCTCTGTGTCTGGGTCTGGGAGTAATGTTAGGCAGGGAAGGAAGGAGAGAGCCAGGCCTGCTCTGTGTCTGGGTCTGGGAGTAATGTTAGGCAGGGAAGGAAGGAGAGAGCCAGGCCTGCTCTGTGTCTGGGTCTGGGAGTAATGTTAGGCAGGGAAGGAAGGAGAGAGCCAGGCCTGCTCTGGGTCTGGGTCTGGGAGTAATGTTAGGCAGGGAAGGAAGGAGAGAGCCAGGCCTGCTCTGTGTCTGGGTCTGGGAGTAATGTTAGGCAGGGAAGGAAGGAGAGAGCCAGGCCTGCTCTGTGTCTGGGTCTGGGAGTAATGTTAGGCAGGGAAGGAAGGAGAGAGCCAGGCCTGCTCTGTGTCTGGGTCTGGGAGTAATGTTAGGCAGGGAAGGAAGGAGAGAGCCAGGCCTGCTCTGTGTCTGGGTCTGGGAGTAATGTTAGGCAGGGAAGGAAGGAGAGAGCCAGGCCTGCTCTGTGTCTGGGTCTGGGAGTAATGTTAGGCAGGGAAGGAAGGAGAGAGCCAGGCCTGCTCTGTGTCTGGGTCTGGGAGTAATGTTAGGCAGGGAAGGAAGGAGAGAGCCAGGCCTGCTCTGTGTCTGGGTCTGGGAGTAATGTTAGGCAGGGAAGGAAGGAGAGAGCCAGGCCTGCTCTGTGTCTGGGTCTGGGAGTAATGTTAGGCAGGGAAGGAAGGAGAGAGCCAGGCCTGCTCTGTGTCTGGGTCTGGGAGTAATGTTAGGCAGGGAAGGAAGGAGAGAGCCAGGCCTGCTCTGTGTCTGGGTCTGGGAGTAATGTTAGGCAGGGAAGGAAGGAGAGAGCCAGGCCTGCTCTGTGTCTGGGTCTGGGAGTAATGTTAGGCAGGGAAGGAAGGAGAGAGCCAGGCCTGCTCTGTGTCTGGGTCTGGGAGTAATGTTAGGCAGGGAAGGAAGGAGTGAGCCAGGCCTGCTCTGTGTCTGGGTCTGGGAGTAATGTTAGGCAGGGAAGGAAGGAGAGAGCCAGGCCTGCTCTGTGTCTGGGTCTGGGAGTAATGTTAGGCAGGGAAGGAAGGAGAGAGCCAGGCCTGCTCTGTGTCTGGGTCTGGGAGTAATGTTAGGCAGGGAAGGAAGGAGAGAGCCAGGCCTGCTCTGTGTCTGGGTCTGGGAGTAATGTTAGGCAGGGAAGGAAGGAGAGAGCCAGGCCTGCTCTGTGTCTGGGTCTGGGAGTAATGTTAGGCAGGGAAGGAAGGAGAGAGCCAGGCCTGCTCTGTGTCTGGGTCTGGGAGTAATGTTAGGCAGGGAAGGAAGGAGAGAGCCAGGCCTGCTCTGTGTCTGGGTCTGGGAGTAATGTTAGGCAGGGAAGGAAGGAGAGAGCCAGGCCTGCTCTGTGTCTGGGTCTGGGAGTAATGTTAGGGCAGGGAAGGAAGGAGAGAGCCAGGCCTGCTCTGTGTCTGGGTCTGGGAGTAATGTTAGGCAGGGAAGGAAGGAGAGAGCCAGGCCTGCTCTGTGTCTGGGTCTGGGAGTAATGTTAGGCAGGGAAGGAAGGAGAGAGCCAGGCCTGCTCTGTGTCTGGGTCTGGGAGTAATGTTAGGCAGGGAAGGAAGGAGAGAGCCAGGCCTGCTCTGTGTCTGGGTCTGGGAGTAATGTTAGGCAGGGAAGGAAGGAGAGAGCCAGGCCTGCTCTGTGTCTGGGTCTGGGAGTAATGTTAGGCAGGGAAGGAAGGAGAGAGCCAGGCCTGCTCTGTGTCTGGGTCTGGGAGTAATGTTAGGCAGGGAAGGAAGGAGAGAGCCAGGCCTGCTCTGTGTCTGGGTCTGGGAGTAATGTTAGGCAGGGAAGGAAGGAGAGAGCCAGGCCTGCTCTGTGTCTGGGTCTGGGAGTAATGTTAGGCAGGGAAGGAAGGAGAGAGCCAGGCCCTGCTCTGTGTCTGGGTCTGGGAGTAATGTTAGGCAGGGAAGGAAGGAGAGAGCCAGGCCTGCTCTGTGTCTGGGTCTGGGAGTAATGTTAGGCAGGGAAGGAAGGAGAGAGCCAGGCCTGCTCTGTGTCTGGGTCTGGGAGTAATGTTAGGCAGGGAAGGAAGGAGAGAGCCAGGCCTGCTCTGTGTCTGGGTCTGGGAGTAATGTTAGGCAGGGAAGGAAGGAGAGAGCCAGGCCTGCTCTGTGTCTGGGTCTGGGAGTAATGTTAGGCAGGGAAGGAAGGAGAGAGCCAGGCCTGCTCTGGGTCTGGGTCTGGGAGTAATGTTAGGGCAGGGAAGGAAGGAGAGAGCCAGGCCTGCTCTGTGTCTGGGTCTGGGAGTAATGTTAGGCAGGGAAGGAAGGAGAGAGCCAGGCCTGCTCTGTGTCTGGGTCTGGGAGTAATGTTAGGCAGGGAAGGAAGGAGAGAGCCAGGCCTGCTCTGTGTCTGGGTCTGGGAGTAATGTTAGGCAGGGAAGGAAGGAGAGAGCCAGGCCTGCTCTGTGTCTGGGTCTGGGAGTAATGTTAGGCAGGGAAGGAAGGAGAGAGCCAGGCCTGCTCTGTGTCTGGGTCTGGGAGTAATGTTAGGCAGGGAAGGAAGGAGAGAGCCAGGCCTGCTCTGTGTCTGGGTCTGGGAGTAATGTTAGGCAGGGAAGGAAGGAGAGAGCCAGGCCTGCTCTGGGTCTGGGTCTGGGAGTAATGTTAGGCAGGGAAGGAAGGAGAGAGCCAGGCCTGCTCTGTGTCTGGGTCTGGGAGTAATGTTAGGCAGGGAAGGAAGGAGAGAGCCAGGCCTGCTCTGTGTCTGGGTCTGGGAGTAATGTTAGGCAGGGAAGGAAGGAGAGAGCCAGGCCTGCTCTGTGTCTGGGTCTGGGAGTAATGTTAGGCAGGGAAGGAAGGAGAGAGCCAGGCCTGCTCTGTGTCTGGGTCTGGGAGTAATGTTAGGCAGGGAAGGAAGGAGAGAGCCAGGCCTGCTCTGTGTCTGGGTCTGGGAGTAATGTTAGGCAGGGAAGGAAGGAGAGAGCCAGGCCTGCTCTGTGTCTGGGTCTGGGAGTAATGTTAGGCAGGGAAGGAAGGAGGGAGCCAGGCCTGCTCTGTGTCTGGGTCTGGGAGTAATGTTAGGCAGGGAAGGAAGGAGAGAGCCAGGCCTGCTCTGTGTCTGGGTCTGGGAGTAATGTTAGGCAGGGAAGGAAGGAGAGAGCCAGGCCTGCTCTGTGTCTGGGTCTGGGAGTAATGTTAGGCAGGGAAGGAAGGAGAGAGCCAGGCCTGCTCTGTGTCTGGGTCTGGGAGTAATGTTAGGCAGGGAAGGAAGGAGAGAGCCAGGCCTGCTCTGTGTCTGGGTCTGGGAGTAATGTTAGGCAGGGAAGGAAGGAGAGAGCCAGGCCTGCTCTGTGTCTGGGTCTGGGAGTAATGTTAGGCAGGGAAGGAAGGAGAGAGCCAGGCCTGCTCTGTGTCTGGGTCTGGGAGTAATGTTAGGCAGGGAAGGAAGGAGAGAGCCAGGCCTGCTCTGTGTCTGGGTCTGGGAGTAATGTTAGGCAGGGAAGGAAGGAGAGAGCCAGGCCTGCTCTGGGTTTGGGTCTGGGAGTAATATTAGGCAGGGAAGGAAGGAGAGAGCCAGCCTGGTCTGGGTCTGGGAGTAATGTTAGGCAGGGAAGGAAGGAGGGAGGGAGGTAGGCAGCGAGGTAGGCATGGAGGGAGGCCTCGCTCTGCCTCTCTGAGCTTCCATCAGCTGGGGAGGGAACCTACTCAATGAGGCAAGTCCTGGAGGGATCAGGGAGGGGGAGTGGATAGGGGAGGGGTTTGGGGGTTGAGGAGAATCGGGGGAGTGGGTTGGGTAGGGTGTAGGAGGGTGGCGTCAGAGAGGATTAGGGTAGTGGTTTGGAGAGGGTTTAGGTGCTGGGTTTAGGGTGCAGGGTTTAGGGCTGAGTGGTGATAGGGGAGTGGTGTGTGGGAGGACATTCTGACTCAGCACAGATAGATGATTCACTGCAAAAAAATCTGCCATGATTCATACCGTCCCCCACTCAACTCCCGTCCCCATCCTATCACACCCAAATCACAGTCAAAGTAAAGCTTCTCTCTACTTTTCTCTCTCTGAAACCACGAAGCGCTTGTCATAAATCAGGAAGACAAGTGTTTGTTTCTTGGGCTTCAGGAATGTAACTGAAGAAGTGCCTCAGGCCTTGAAAAAGAAGAAAATAACTGATTGAAAGGAAGGTGATATCATCTTGCAACGTGGTCTCAGAGCATTTTGTATTATTCTGTACGTAAATCCAAAACACGCCATTTATACCGAACAAAAATATAAAACCATAACATGCGACAATTTCAAAGATTTTACAGTTCATTTAAGGAACTTGTCAATTTAAGTAAATTCATTAAGCCCTAAAATATGGATTTCACATGACTGGGAATACAGATATGCATCTGTTGGTCACAGATACCTTTAAAAAAAAGTAAGGACGTGGATCAGAAAACCAGTCAGTATCTGGTGTGACCGCCATTTGCCTCATGCAGCGTGACACATTGTAACGCACTTCTATGAGTAGTGGGTGCGAAGTCAGGCGCAGGGAATAGAGGGTAAAGGACAATTGTTTTTTATTCCGGCACAGGAAAACGGTCACGCCAAAACACCAGGCACATAACAAAGACCGGCCCAAAAACAGGACCCAACCAGTCCGGAGAAAAACAAGAAAATCGCACAACCACAAACACGAACAGAGGAAATAAGCTCGCACAAAAGCAGGCGGGCATCACTGGCTTCAATAGCCCAACTAAAACCTAAACAAGAAACAGGTGTAACCAATAAGACAAAACCAACAGAAAAGGAAAAGGGATCGGTGCCAGCTAGTAGACCGGTGACGACGAGCGCCGAGCGCCGCCCGAACAGGAAGAGGAACCACCTTTGGTGGGAGTCGTGACACACATCTCCTGATCAGGCTGTTAATTGTGGCCTGTGGCCCAGTCCTCTCCAATGGCTGTGAGAAGTTGCTGGATATGGTGGGAACTGGAACACGCTGTCGTACACGTCCATCCAGAGCATCCCAAACGCGCTCAATTGGTGACATGTCTGGTGAGTATACAGGCCATGGAAGAACTGGGACATTTTCAGCTTCCAGGAATTGTGTATAGATCCTTGCGACATAGAGCTGTGCATTATTATGCTGAAACATGGCAGCAGATTAATGGCATGGCAATGGGCCTCAGAATCTCATCACGGTATCTATGTGCATTCAAATTGCCATCGATAAAATGCAATTGTGTTTGGGTTGGCTGAAAGGGTTAGGGGAAGGGTTAGCTAACATGCTACATCAGCAAAAAAAGAAACGTCCCTTTTTCAGGACCCTGTCTTTCACAAGATAATTTGTAAAAATCTAAATAACTTCAGAGATCTTCATTGTAAAGGGTTTAAACACTGTTTCTCATGCTTGTTCAATGAACAAAAAACAATTAATGAACATGCACCTGTAGAACGGTCGTTAAGACACTAACAGCTTACAGACGGTAGGCAATTAAGGTCACAGTTATGAAAACTTAGGACACTAAAGAGGCCTTTCTACCGACTCTGAAAAACACCAAAAGAACTTGCCTTAGGCATGCTGCAAGGCGGCATGAGGACTGCAGATGTGGCCAGGGCAAATAAATTGCAATGTCCGTACTGTGAGATGCCTAAGACAGCGCTACAGGGAGACAGGACGGACAGCTGATCATCCTCGCAGTGGCAGACTACGTGTAACAACACCTGCACAGGATTGGTACATCCAAACATCACACCTGCAGGACAGGTACATGATGGCAACAACAACTGCTCGAGTTACACCAGGAACGCACAATCCCTCCATCAGTGCTCAGACTGTCCTCAATAGGCTGAGAGGGGCTGAACTGAGGGCATGTAGGCCTGTTGTAAAGCAGGTCCTCACCAGACATAACCGGCAACAACATCGCCTATGCCAAAAACCCACCGTCGCTGGACCAGACAGGACTGGCAAAAAGTGCTCTTCACTGACGAGTTGCGGTTTTGTCTCACCGGGGGTGATGGTCGGATTTTAGTTTATCGTCAAAGGAATGAGCGTTACACCGAGGTCTGTACTCTGGAGCGGGATCGATTTGGAGGTGGAGGGTCCGTCATGGTCTGGGGCGGTGTGTCACAGCATCATCAGACTGAGCTTGTTGTCATTGCAGGCAATCTCAACGCTGTGCGTTACAGGGAAGACATCCTCCGTCCTCATGTGGTACCCTTCCTGCAGGCTCATCCTGACATGACCCTCCAGCAGGACAATGTCACCAGCCATACTGCTCATTCTGTGCGTGATTTCCTAAAAGACAGGAATTTTTGTGGTCTGCCATGGCCAGCGAAGAGCTCGGATCTCAATCCCATTGAGCATGTCTGGGACCAGTTGGATCGGAGGATGAGGGCTAGGGCCATTCCCCTCAGAATTGTCCGGGAACTTGCAGGTGCTTTGGTGGAAGAGTGGGGTAGCATCTCACAGCAAGAACGGGCAAATCTGGTGCAGTCCATGAGGAGGAGATGCACTGCAGTACTTAATGCAGCTGGTGGCCACACCAGATACTGACTTTTGATTTTGACCCCCCCTTTGTTCAGGGACACATTATTCAATTTCTGTTAGTCACATGTCTGTGGAACTTATTCAGTTTATGTCTCAGTTGTTGAATCTTGTTATGTTCATTCAAATATTTACACATGTTAAGATTGCTGAAAATAAACGAAGTGGACAGTGAGAGGTCGTTTCTTTTTTAGCTGAGTTTAGTTGCAAAGTAGCTATAAAGTAGTTGCAAAGTTGGCAATTAGCTAAAATGCTAAAGTTGTCTGATGAGGTTGAAACACGCAACCTTTGGGTTTCTAGATGTTTGTGTTGCTAGACGTTTGCGTTATATTCCCACCCATCCACCCCTAACAACCACCCTCCTTTTGTTTTTGTTTTTGTTTTTGCTTTAAGTAACCTTATATCTTACATAAGCATACCAAATATAACATATCATACTCATTTGAGCGTTCCGGATTTATGTTTACTATGTTACGTCTAGGCTATGAGACCAGACTGGGATATCAGTGAACAACAAATGCTGTGGTAACAGCTACGAAGGTGCCAGGGCAATGAGTGGAGCTTACTCAGGTGTTCAAAACACATGAGACCGAGAGCCTAATGCTTCATAGGGAGTTTTTTTAATGAGTTTTAGTTCTGAAAACGATCTCTCCGCAAAAGCGACAGTTTTACAGGGATGGTAAAAACATCTTGATTGCCATAGCAACTTCAGGGGAACTGGGCAGAAGAGTTGTTCTTCAAATACAGCAGTTCTGCAACATCTTTAATTTAGCCTCTGTTTCGCCTTAATTGCCGGCCTCAACAGGTTACGGAAAGAGATGAACTGTAGCCTATTGAAAGCTCTGGGGACAGGTCGTCTGGATACTTAACAGTCAATAAATTGGCAGATGCAAACAGATTATCATCTTTAGCGGCCAACAGTTCTTGAGGGCTTGAACAAAAAAAGCTGTTTGCTATTTCGTTCAAACTGGTGAACCGGCATTTGAGTTGTGGTGTTGCAAACTCAACAGTGCCTTATCTCAGGTATACCTTGGCATACATCATTCAAGACTGTTTCAATTGTGTGCAGCGCAATGGACATATAATGTCACAGGAAGGACTGTCTGGGTTGGCAATACTCAGTACAGAAAACAGTTGGGCCAGTAACCTGGACCTACAGACTGGTGAAAACATGTGCACACAAAAAAGCACAGCGACAGTCGCAAACACTGTAGCTACTATAGGCCTCTACATAGAACAAAAAGAGAGACACAAGCACAGACAGTCACAAACACTGTAGCTATTATAGGCCTCTACATAGAACAAGAAGAGAGACACAAGCACAGACACAGAGAGAAAGAAAGAGAACAAGAGACACACAGAGAGAAGATGCAAGGAGGACTTCAGACCAGGGGAGTCTCTCACGTTGGACTCTATTGAATTTACCTTGAATATTGCAGCCCATTTGTGTAAACTATTAGCCAGACAAAACCCGCTTAGTTCAACAATAGGCTAAATAGTGGCTGAATTACTCCTCAAGCCGACTCATTTTTCCCACATTGTTAGGCTATTTGATGTCATTTTTATAAAAGGTTTATGAATAACAGCTAAATAGCAGCTAAATACGGTATATACTGTAGCTATAGATACTAGGCTACACTGCATAATGAAACAATCATTTGAGTGGGTGGGATTTCGAGCATAGGCACACTGTTCCCAGAAGGCAAGGCCAAGGTGGTTTAGGGCTCAACCCCCTTCGTTGAAAGTGAGAAAGCAACACAACAAGTAGGGGCAGCATGAGGTTGCCCGCGACCTTTGGATTCCATCTTTAATTTGAGCCAGTTTGCTACAGCAGGAAAATAATCCTACATCAACATGAATGTGATTATTATGTAGATTATAATTCATTTACATTTTGGTAGGGATTGATACATTTTACATAAGGGAATATTAAGTCTGACATTTCAAAATGGAAATTACAAACTTCAGAAGCCTTTTTAAACCTCAAATACACAACAAGTTTGACATTTCCTGCATTGCAGGACAGTTCTCCTACAACAGGGTGATCAAATGAAGATCCTACATCTGTAATTGAATGGGGAAGATTTGCACAATGTCATTACATCTAATTAGTTGGTGCCAATTCTTCCTATTCATTTGGCCTGCAGATTTCTCCCAATGCGTGTTATGTGGAGTTTATACAACAGATGGTATAGATTAGAATATGGATCTGACTTCAGATGATTGTTGAGGTATGAACATTTCCTCTGATTGGGATGGTTCCTGTTGTTTAACTGCGGTGAGAGAAATGGATAAATAAACATTCATTCAGTTAGGGATTTTAACCCTTTCCATTCTTCCTGTGTCTGGCTAGGATGAGATATAGAAGGATTAGACAGACATTGTGTCATAAAAGAGATTAGGAAGTAGACTACACATGGGACAACTGTTGTGTGTGTAAATGTCAGTATATTAACCGTCTTCTCTGCTCTCTCCCCAGTATGGTGTCCAGTCTGAGCGAGTGGTTCTGGAATGAGCGGCTGTGGTTCCCTGAGGGGCTGGGTTGGGCTGACCTGGAGGACAAAGATGGCCGTGTCTACGCCAAGGCCAGCGACCTTTGGGTGGTGCTACCCATCGCTCTAGCCTTCCTCGTAATACGACAGATCTTCGAGGGGTACGTCTGTCCGTCTGTCTGTCTGTTTGGCTGGCTGTCACCCCTCATACGATTAATCCTCTGACTCTTTACACCATCTGTCTACATGTTTATACCTCTTCTCTTTCCCTCATCTGTCTACATGTTTATACCTCTTCTCTTTCCCTCATCTGTCTACATGTTTATACCTCTTCTCTTTCCCTCATCTGTCTACATGTTAATACCTCTTCTCTTTCACCATCTGTCTACATGTTTAAACCTCTTCTCTTTCCCCCATCTGTCTACATGTTAATACTTCTTCTCTTTCCCCATCTGTCTACATGTTTATACCTCTTCTCTTTCCCTCATCTGTCTACATGTAATACCTCTTCTCTTTCCCTCATCTGTCTACATGTAATACCTCTTCTCTTTCCCCCATCTGTCTACATGTTTATACCTCTTCTCTTTCACCATCTGTCTACATGTTAATACCTCTTCTCTTTCCCTCATCTGTCTACATGTTTATACCTCTTCTCTTTCCCCATCTGTCTACATGTAATACCTCTTCTCTTTCCCCCATCTGTCTACATGTTTATACCTCTTCTCTTTCACCATCTGTCTACATGTTAATACCTCTTCTCTTTCCCTCATCTGTCTACATGTTTATACCTCTTCTCTTTCACCATCTGTCTACATGTTAATACCTCTTCTCTTTCACCATCTGTCTACATGTTAATACCTCTTCTCTTTCCCCATCTGTCTACATGTTAATACCTCTTCTCTTTCCCCATCTGTCTACATGTTTATACCTCTTCTCTTTCCCCATCTGTCTACATGTTTAAACCTCTTCTCTTGCCCCATCTGTCTACATGTTTATACCTCTTCTCTTTCACCATCTGTCTACATGTTAATACCTCTTCTCTTTCACCATCTGTCTACATGTTAATACCTCTTCTCTTTCCCCATCTGTCTACATGTTTATACCTCTTCTCTTTCCCCCATCTGTCTACATGTAATACTTCTTCTCTTTCCCCCATCTGTCTACATGTAATACTTCTTCTCTTTCCCCCATCTGTCTACATGTAATACTTCTTCTCTTTCCCCCATCTGTCTACATGTAATACTTCTTCTCTTTCCCCCATCTGTCTACATGTAATACTTCTTCTCTTTCCCCCATCTGTCTACATGTGTTTATATTCCTACGCCTCTCCCCCCCCTCCTCCACGTGCTCCACCCTTTTTCTCCTTCCCTCCCTCCCTCTCTCCCTCTGTCCATCTTGTCCTCTCCTCCGCTAATCTTTAATTACATTATTTTACCTTCAATCTGTAATTTAATCTCGGTCTGTTTTCACTGAGTCACTCTGATCATATCTCTGCTTCCTGTTCTCCTCTGTGTCCTTTCCCTCCCTCTCTTCTCTTCTCTCATATTTTTAGAACCCACCTGTATGTTGTGTGTTAGCTTAGCAATAGCAATCAGTCAACCTTTCTCTGTCACTCTCTCTCTATCACTTTCTCTCCTTCCCTTCATACCTCTCCATCCTCCCTCATGATAATATCAAACCGTATCATGCCGTCTCTCTCTCTTCCTCCCATCTCATCCCTCTCTCCTCCCTCTCTGTGTGTGCAGGTTAGTGGCCACCCCACTGGCTGCTGTCATGGGGGTGAAGGAGAAAGTTCGGCTCATAGTCTCACACAACCCCACACTGGAGTCCTTCTACTGTAACACAACCAAGAACCCCTCACAGGTAACACAACTAAAAAAGACTACACCAATGCATGCAAGCACAGAGACACATGCACACAGGTACACACGCACACACACACATGAACACATTAACACTACACAATTGCTACAGATCTTAATTTGTTCTGTCTTTTGTTGCAAAAAGAATTCAGCACAGCAGGAAATGTAAACTTGTGTATTTGAGTTTTAAAAAGGCTTCTAAAGTTTGTCATTTCAGACTTGATTTGCCCTAATGAAAAATGTATCAACCCCTAATTATAATCCATATAATAATTCACATATCCTGTTGCTGCATAATTATTTTCCTGCTGTAGCAAACTGACTCAAATTAAGATCCTACATCTGTATACAGCACCACACAAATCATTATGCTAAACTGTATCCCTTTCTACCCTTCTCCCTCCCTCCTCCCTTTCTCTCTCCCCCTATCCCCCGCTCTCCCTCCCTCCTCCCTTTCTCTCTCCCCCTATACCCCGCTCTCCCTCCCTCCTCCCTTGCTCTCTCCCCCTATCCCCCGCTCTCCCTCCCTCCTCCCTTTCTCTCTCCCCCTATCCCCCGCTCTCCCTCCTCCCTTTCTCTCTCCCCCTATTCCCGCTCTCCCTCCTCCTCCCTTTCTCTCTCCCCTTATCCCCCACTCTCCCTCCCTCCTCCCTTTCTCTCTCCCCCTATCCCCCGCTCTCCCTCCTTCCTCCCTTTCTCTCACCCCCTATCCCCCTCTCTCCCTCCCTCCTCCCTTTCTCTCTTCCCCTATCCCGCTCCCCCTCCTCCCTTTCTCTCTCCCCCTATCCCCCGCTCTCCCTCCTCCCTTTCTCTCTCCCCCTATACCCCGCTCTCCCTCCCTCCTCCCTTTCTCTCTTCCCCTATCCCGCTCCCCCTCCTCCCTTTCTCTCTCCCCCTATCCCCCGCTCTCCCTCCTCCCTTTCTCTCTCCCCCTATCCCCCGCTTTCTCTCCCTCCTCCCTTTCTCTCTCCCCCTATCCCCCGCTCTCCCTGCCTCCTCCCTTACTCTCTCCCCCTATCCTCCCCTCTCTCTCCCTCCTCCCTTTCTCTCTCCCCCTATTCCCCGCTCTCCCTCCCTCCTCCCTTTCTCTCTCCCCCTATCCCCCGCTCTCCCTCCCTCCTCCCTTTCTCTCTCCCCCTATCCCCCGCTCTCTCTCCCTCCTCCCTTTCTCTCTCCCCTATCCCCCTTTCTCTCTCCCTCCTCCCTTTCTCTCTCCCCTATCCCCCGCTCTCTCTCCCTCCTCCCTTTCTCTCTCCCCCTATCCCCACTCTCCCTCCCTCCCCCCTTTCTCTCTCCCTCTATTCCCCTGCTCTCCCTCCCTCCTCCCTTTCTCTCTCCCCCTATCCCCCGCTCTCCCTCCCTCCTCCCTTTCTCTCTCCCTCCTCCCTTTCTCTCTACCTCTATTCTCCCGCTCTCCCTCCCTCCTCCCTTTCTCTCTCCCCCTATTCCCTTTCTCTCTAACTCTATTCCCCCGCTCTCCCTCCCTCCTACAGAGTTCTATAGACAGTCTGTGTAAGCAGACAGGTTGTTCAGAGAGACAGGTGCAGAGATGGTTCAGGAGACGCAGGAACCAGGACCGACCCAGTCTACTGAAGAAGTTCAAAGAGGCCAGGTACACACACACACACACACAAACAAATACCTATATGCATACACACTCCCACACATGCACACACACACACATGCATGAACACAGGCACAAAACAAGATAACAACACAACAGCTTCACAAACAGCTGCTCAATGCCAATCTGTCACCAACACACCCACATGCACAGACACACACGTGCTGACATTGGCCTGTGAGCACATGTCTGAGTGTTAAAGCATGAGTCTATTTACAGTATATCTGACACTCATTATATTGCCAGCCTGGTTTTATCAAGGCTCCTCCTACCCCCCAGGCCCCACACACACACACACACGCCGCCCGCTCCTCACATCCCTCACCAGTTCCAGGAGACAGTTTGGCCCTATCAGCAGAGTCAATTTATATCCCAACAGTGTGTGTCATTGTTATTGGACTGAGACAGTGGCTGTGTTACACTAATACTGACATTAATATCACAATTACTAGTGTAGATAACAACCTGTAGTTAATATCACAATCACTAGTGTAGATAACAACCTGTAGTTAATATCACAATCACTAGTGTAGATAACAACCTGTAGTTAATATCACAATCACTAGTGTAGATACAACCTGTAGTTAATATCACAATCACTAGTGTAGATATAACCTGTAGTTAATATCACAATCACTAGTGTAGATACAACCTGTAGCTAATATCACAATCACTAGTGTAGATATAACCTGTAGTTAATATCACAATCACTAGTGTAGAGACAACCTGTAGTTAATATCACAATCACTAGTGTAGATACAACCTGTAGTTAATATCACAATCACTAGTGTAGAGACAACCTGTAGTTAATATCACAATCACTAGTGTAGATACAACCTGTAGTTAATATCACAATCACTAGTGTAGAGACAACCTGTAGTTAATATCACAATCACTAGTATAGATAACAACCTGTAGTTAATATCACAATCACAAGTGTAGAGACAACCTGTAGTTAATATCACAATCACTAGTGTAGAGACAACCTGTAGTTAATATCACAATAACTAGTGTAGATAACAACCTGTAGTTAATATCACAATAACTAGTGTAGATAACAACCTGTAGTTAATATCACAATCACTAGTGTAGATAACAACCTGTAGTTAATATCACAATCACTAGTGTAGATATAACCTGTAGTTAATATCACAATCACTAGTGTAGATACAACCTGTACTTAATATCACAATCACTAGTGTAGATATAACATGTAGTTAATATCACAATCACTAGTGTAGATACAACCTGTAGTTAATATCACAATCACTAGTGTAGAGACAACCTGTAGTTAATATCACAATCACTAGTGTAGATACAACCTGTAGTTAATATCACAATCACTAGTGTAGAGACAACCTGTAGTTAATATCACAATCACAAGTGTAGAGACAACCTGTAGTTAATATCACAATCACTAGTGTAGATAACAACCTGTAGTTAATATCACAATCACTAGTATAGATAACAACCTGTAGTTAATATCACAATCACAAGTGTAGAGACAACCTGTAGTTAATATCACAATCACTAGTGTAGAGACAACCTGTAGTTAATATCACAATCACTAGTGTAGATATAACCTGTAGTTAATATCACAATCACAAGTGTAGAGACAGCCTGTAGTTAATATCACAATCACTAGTGTAGATACAACCTGTAGTTAATATCACAATCACTAGTGTAGAGACAACCTGTAGTTAATATTGTACAATACTGGAGGTCTCTATCTCTAGTCAGCAGGTTGTTGTGTTGTACATTACTGGAGGTCTCTATCTGTAGTTAGCAGGTTGTTGTTGTACAGTACTGGAGGTCTCTATCTGTAGTCAGCAGGTTGTTGTACAGTACTGGAGGTCTCTATCTGTAGTTAGCAGGTTGTTGTTGTACAGTACTGGAGGTCTCTATCTGTAGTCAGCAGGTTGTTGTGTTGTACATTACTGGAGGTCTCTATCTGTAGTTAGCAGGTTGTTGTTGTACAGTACTGGAGGTCTCTATCTGTAGTCAGCAGGTTGTTGTACAGTACTGGAGGTCTCTATCTGTAGTTAGCAGGTTGTTGTTGTACAGTACTGGAGGTCTCTATCTCTAGTCAGCAGGTTGTTGTGTTGTACATTACTGGAGGTCTCTATCTGTAGTTAGCAGGTTGTTGTTGTACAGTACTGGAGGTCTCTATCTGTAGTCAGCAGGTTGTTGTGTTGTACAGTACTGGAGGTCTCTATCTGTAGTCAGCAGGTTGTTGTACAGTACTGGAGGTCTCTATCTGTAGTCAGCAGGTTGTTGTACAGTACTGGAGGTCTCTATCTGTAGTCAGCAGGATGTTGTTGTACAGTACTGGAGGTATCTATCTGTAGTCAGCAGGATGTTGTTGTACAGTACTGGAGGTCTCTATCTGTAGTCAGCAGGATGTTGTGTTGTACAGTACTGGAGGTCTCTATCTGTAGTCAGCAGGATGTTGTTGTACAGTACTGGAGGTCTCTATCTGTAGTCAGCAGGATGTTGTTGTACAGTACTGGAGGTCTCTATCTGTAGTCAGCATGTTGTTGTGTCGTACTGTACTGGAGGTCTCTATCTGTAGTCAGCAGGTTGTTGTGTCATACAGTACTGGAGGTCTCTATCTGTAGTCAGCAGGTTGTTGTACAGTACTGGAGGTCTCTATCTGTAGTCAGCAGGTTGTTGTGTTGTACAGTACTGGAGGTCTCTATCTGTAGTCAGCAGGTTGTTGTGTTGTACAGTACTGGAGGTCTCTATCTGTAGTCAGCAGGTTGTTGTGTTGTACAGTACTGGAGGTCTCTATCTGTAGTCAGCAGGTTGTTGTGTTGTACAGTACTGGAGGTCTCTATCTGTAGTCAGCAGGTTGTTGTACAGTACCGGAGGTCTCTATCTGTAGTTAGCAGGTTGTTGTACAGTACTGGAGGTCTCTATCTGTAGTCAGCAGGATGTTGTGTTGTACAGTACTGGAGGTCTCTATCTGTAGTTAGCAGGTTGTTGTTGTACAGTACTGGAGGTCTCTATCTCTAGTCAGCAGGTTGTTGTGTTGTACAGTACTGGAGGTCTCTATCTGTAGTCAGCAGGTTGTTGTGTTGTACAGTACTGGAGGTCTCTATCTGTAGTCAGCAGGTTGTTGTGTTGTACATTACTGGAGGTCTCTATCTGTAGTTAGCAGGTTGTTGTTGTACAGTACTGGAGGTCTCTATCTGTAGTCAGCAGGTTGTTGTACAGTACTGGAGGTCTCTATCTGTAGTCAGCAGGTTGTTGTACAGTACTGGAGGTCTCTATCTGTAGTCAGCAGGTTGTTGTGTCGTACAGTACTGGAGGTCTCTATCTGTAGTCAGCAGGTTGTTGTGTCATACAGTACTGGTGGTCTCTATCTGTAGTCAGCAGGTTGTTGTACAGTACTGGAGGTCTCTATCTGTAGTCAGCAGGTTGTTGTACAGTACTGGAGGTCTCTATCTGTAGTCAGCAGGTTGTTGTACAGTACTGGAGGTCTCTATCTGTAGTCAGCAGGTTGTTGTACAGTACTGGAGGTCTCTATCTGTAGTCAGCAGGATGTTGTGTTGTACAGTACTGGAGGTCTCTATCTGTAGTTAGCAGGTTGTTGTTGTACAGTACTGGAGGTCTCTATCTCTAGTCAGCAGGATGTTGTGTTGTACAGTACTGGAGGTCTCTATCTGTAGTCAGCAGGTTGTTGTGTTGTACAGTACTGGAGGTCTCTATCTGTAGTCAGCAGGTTGTTGTGTTGTACAGTACTGGAGGTCTCTATCTGTAGTCAGCAGGTTGTTGTGTTGTACAGTACTGGAGGTCTCTATCTGTAGTCAGCAGGTTGTTGTACAGTACTGGAGGTCTCTATCTGTAGTCAGCAGGTTGTTGTGTTGTACAGTACTGGAGGTCTCTATCTGTAGTCAGCAGGTTGTTGTACAGTACTGGAGGTCTCTATCTGTAGTCAGCAGGTTGTTGTACAGTACTGGAGGTATCTATCTGTAGTCAGCAGGTTGTTGTGTTGTACAGTACTGGAGGTCTCTATCTGTAGTCAGCAGGTTGTTGTACAGTACTGGAGGTCTCTATCTGTAGTCAGCAGGTTGTTGTACAGTACTGGAAGTCTCTACCTGTAGTCAGCAGGTTGTTGTACAGTACTGGAGGTCTCTATCTGTAGTCAGCAGGTTGTTGTACAGTACTGGAGGTCTCTATCTGTAGTCAGCAGGTTGTTGTACAGTACTGGAGGTCTCTATCTGTAGTCAGCAGGTTGTTGTACAGTACTGGAGGTCTCTATCTGTAGTCAGCAGGTTGTTGTGTTGTACAGTACTGGAGGTCTCTATCTGTAGTCAGCAGGTTGTTGTACAGTACTGGAGGTCTCTATCTGTAGTCAGCAGGTTGTTGTACAGTACTGGAGGTCTCTATCTGTAGTCAGCAGGTTGTTGTGTTGTACAGTACTGGAGGTCTCTATCTGTAGTCAGCAGGTTGTTGTACAGTACTGGAGGTCTCTATCTGTAGTCAGCAGGTTGTTGTGTCGTACAGTACTGGAGGTCTCTATCTGTAGTCAGCAGGTTGTTGTGTCGTACAGTACTGGAGGTCTCTATCTGTAGTCAGCAGGTTGTTGTACAGTACTGGAGGTCTCTATCTGTAGTCAGCAGGTTGTTGTACAGTACTGGAGGTCTCTATCTGTAGTCAGCAGGTTGTTGTGTTGTACAGTACTGGAGGTCTCTATCTGTAGTCAGCAGGATGTTGTGTTGTACAGTACTGGAGGTCTCTATCTGTAGTTAGCAGGTTGTTGTTGTACAGTACTGGAGGTCTCTATCTCTAGTCAGCAGGTTGTTGTACAGTACTGGAGGTCTCTATCTGTAGTCAGCAGGATGTTGTGTTGTACAGTACTGGAGGTCTCTATCTGTAGTCAGCAGGTTGTTGTACAGTACTGGAGGTCTCTATCTGTAGTCAGCAGGTTGTTGTACAGTACTGGAGGTCTCTATATGTAGTCAGCAGGTTGTTGTGTTGTACAGTACTGGAGGTCTCTATCTGTAGTCAGCAGGTTGTTGTACAGTACTGGAGGTCTCTATCTGTAGTCAGCAGGTTGTTGTACAGTACTGGAGGTCTCTATCTGTAGTCAGCAGGTTGTTGTACAGTACTGGAGGTCTCTATCTGTAGTCAGCAGGTTGTTGTACAGTACTGGAGGTCTCTATCTGTAGTCAGCAGGTTGTTGTACAGTACTGGAGGTCTCTATCTGTAGTCAGCAGGTTGTTGTACAGTACTGGAGGTCTCTATCTGTAGTCAGCAGGTTGTTGTACAGTACTGGAGGTCTCTATCTGTAGTCAGCAGGTTGTTGTACAGTACTGGAGGTCTCTATCTGTAGTCAGCAGGATGTTGTTGTACAGTACTGGAGGTCTCTATCTGTAGTCAGCAGGTTGTTGTACAGTACTGGAGGTCTCTATCTGTAGTCAGCAGGATGTTGTGTTGTACAGTACTGGAGGTCTCTATCTGTAGTCAGCAGGTTGTTGTGTCGTACAGTACTGGAGGTCTCTATCTGTAGTCAGCAGGTTGTTGTGTCGTACAGTACTGGAGGTCTCTATCTGTAGTCAGCAGGTTGTTGTACAGTACTGGAGGTCTCTATCTGTAGTCAGCAGGTTGTTGTGTTGTACAGTACTGGAGGTCTGGTCTCTATCTGTGACAAGACTGAACTGGGAGGCTACTGTATGACTGTTCCCATTGTGTGCTGGGAAGTTTGCACGGGACTGATCCATTACAGTTTCACAGAATGTGTGTATGTTCTGTTACTGTACCTATAAGTGCATTCAGAAAGTATTCAGACCCCTTCACTTTTGCCACATTTCTTTACATTACAGCCTTATTCTAAAATGGATTACATATATTTTTTCCTTCATCAATCTACATACAATACCCCATAATGACAAAGTGATAACAGGTTTTTAGAAATTTGTGTAAATGTATTAAAAATAAAAAACTGAAATACTTTATTTTACATAAGTATTCAGACCATTTGCTATGAGATTCGAAATTGAGCTCTGTTTCATCCTTTTTCCATTGATCATCCTTGATGTTTCTCAACTTGATTAGAGTCCACATTTGGTCAAATGTATTGACTGGACATCATTAGGAAAGGCACACACCTGTCTATATAAGGTCCCACAGTTGACAGTGCATGTCAGAGGAAAAACCAAACCATGAGGTCAAATGAATTGTCCATAGAGCTCCGAGGCAGGATTGTGTCGAGGCACAGATCTGGGAAGGGTATCAAAAAATGTCTGCAGCATTGCAGGTCCTCAATAACACAGTGGCCTCCATCATTCTTAAATGAACTAAGTTTGGAACCAGTAAGACTCTTCCTAGAGCTGGCCGCCCAGTCAAACTGAGAAATCAGGGGAGAAGGGCCTTGGTCAGGGAGGTGACCAAGAACCCTATGGTCACTCTATGGGAGAACCTTCCAGAAAGGGAAAGGGAGATACCTAGTCAGTTGTACAACTGAATGCATTCAACTGAAATGTGTCTTCCACATTTAACCCAACCCCTCTGAATCAGAGAGTTGCGGGGGGCTGCCATAATCCACATCCACGGCCCGGGGAACCCATCTCTGCAGCACTCCACCAATCAGGCCTTTATGGTAGAGTGGCCAGACGGACAGCCCTGCTTGAAAAAAATAATCTGTTCTGATGAAACTAAGATTGAACTATTTGACCTGAATGCCAACGTGGCACCCATCCCTACGGTGAAGCATGGTGGTGGCAGCATCATGCTGTGGGGATGTTTTTCAGCAGCAGGAACTTGGAGACGAGGGAAAGATGAACGGAGCAAAGTACCAGAGAGATTCTTGATAAAAACCTGTTCAGGACCTCTGCCTGGGGTGAAGGGTCATCTTCCAAAAGGTCAATGACTCTGAGCACACAGCCTAGACAACACAGGGGTGGTTTCGGGACAAGTCTCTGAATGTCCTTGAGTGGCCCAGCCAGAGCCTGGACTTGAACCCGATCGAACATTTCTGGAGAAACTGGTCAGCGACGCTCCCCATTCAACCTCACAGAGTTTGAGAGGATCTGCAGAGAAGAATGGGAGCAACTCCCAAAATACAGGTGTGCTCCCCAAATACAGGTGTGCCAAGCTTGTAGGGTCATACCCAAGAAGACTCGAGGCCATAATCGCTGACAAAGGTGCTTCAACAAAGTACTGAGTAAAGGGTCTGAATACTTATGTAAATATGATATTTAAGTTTTGCATTTTTAATACATTTGCCATAATATCTAAAAAGCAGTTTTTACTTTGTCATAATGGGGTATTGTGTGTAGATTGATGAGGGAAAAAACGATTTAATCAATTTTAGAATAAGGCTGTAATGTAACAAAATGTGGAAAAGGTCAAGTGGTCTGAATACTTTCCAAATGCACTATAGTATAAAGTCTGTGTGTGTGTGTTGTCCAATGATTGTGTGTGTTCTCTTGCAGTTGGAGATTCACCTTTTACCTTCTTGCTTTCATTGCTGGCCTGGCTGCCCTCATTGACGTGAGTACTGCTGTTTCACCTTTGACCTTTAAAACTCTCGCCTGTCTCCAAGCTAATCTCCTACACCAACATTGGTCAATCGTGTCATATGACCTCTGTCGTAACTCATAGTTTAAACTTTAGATCCTAGTTAAACCATTGATGGGAGAAACAGAGCCTGTTCACTGACAGCATTAATGTGTTACAGGATACTAAGATAGAATAGAAGCCTTGTCAACAAAGGTGCTGGTTATATCAGGGACAACGGAGTATCCAAAACAAATGTTATACAATTTAATGTTTTTCTAACATGATTAATAAAGAAGTTACGAATGACACTGGAAGAGAATTATAAAGCCACATGAATATATAGAGGGAAAGAGGGTGTGAAAATGATTTATCTGTTTCAATGCTGTTTTTCTCTGTGACTGAAGTGTCTGATTTATGTATGACTCTCTCCCTCTCTCAGAAACCCTGGCTGTATGACTTTAAGGAGATGTGGCAGGGCTTCCCTATTCTGGTATGTCCCTCTGGTTATTGATGAGTGGTAACTAATACATTGTAACATAGGAAAGTCATTGGAAGGCATATATCATAATCAATCATATCATGTTATTTCCAGTGTTTGACTGTGTTCAGAAAGCATATTATGGAAGTATCAATGTATATTGATATTATCTTGCTCTTTCTCTCCTCTCTCTCTCTCTCTCTCCCCTATAATCTCCCCATCCCATCTCTCTCCCTATCCCTCCATCTCTCATCAATTTATCTCCATCTCTCATCAATTTCCCTCGATTCCTCCATCTCTCATCTATTTCCCTCCATCCCTCATCTATTTCTCTCTCCATCCCTCGTCAATTTCTCTCCATCCCTCCATCTCTCATCTATTTCCCTCCATCCCTCATCTATTTCTCTCTCCATCCCTCGTCAATTTCTCTCCATCCCTCCATCTCTCATCAATTTCTCTCCATCTCTCATCAATTTCCCTCGATCCCTCCATCCCTCATCTATTTCTCCCTCCATCCTTCATCTATTTCTCCCTCCATCCCTCATCTATTTCCATTCATCCCTCATCTATTTCTCTCTCCATCCCTCATCTATTTCTTTCTCCATCCCTCCATCTCTCATCAATTTCTTTCCATCCCTCATCTATTTCCCTCCATCCCTCATCTATTTCTCTCTCCATCCCTCCATCTCTCATCTATTTCCCTTCATCCCTCATCTATTTCTCTCTCCATCCCTCGTCAATTTCTCTCCATCCCTCCATCCCTCATCTATTTCTGTCTCTATCTCACATCTATTTCCCTTCATCCCTCATTATTTCCCTCTTTCCCTCTATCCCTCATCTATTTCCCTCCATCCCTCCATCTATTTATCTCTCCATCCCTCATCTATTTCTGTCTCCATCCCACATCTATTTCCCTCCATCCCTCATCTATTTCCCTCCATCCCTCATCTATTTCCCTCCATCCCTCATCTATTTCTCTCTCCATCCCTCAATCTCTCATCTCTCCCCCAGACTCTCCTGCCGTCTCAGTATTGGTACTATATGATAGAGCTGGGTTTCTACGTCTCTCTAATCTTCAGTGTGGCATCAGACGTCAAACGGAAAGTAAGTGTGCACCGTGCCTGCTCTATGAAGCACACTATGCTTGTAACAATCAAGAATACAGTATACAAATCAACCACTAAAAATAGTGGCACAGAATCCCTTTACTTACAGTCCTATTCACTTTAAGAGTCAATCAATTACAGCACGCAGATCACCTGAAGATTCTTCCATACATGGGGGAGTGCAGTTGATAAGATCAGGGATAGTGGTTAACCAAGGCTGCACACTCTGTTAGCTACAAGTGATTCATTGAAAACAGTAAGCAAGTCTTTCTGATCCCTCTCCTGCTGTCGCCATGGTGTTGCCCCTGTACTGACGACCAGGGGTTACTGTCATGGCACTGATGTAAGTGTCAGTGTGTATAGGGACAGGGGCCAGGGGGCAACTGCAGGAGGTGGACATTGGACTGATATGACGTGTTTGTGTGTGTGGAGCTGGAGGTTAAAGGGGAGTTTGTCAGTGGACTCTACTCCACTAGGGTCAGGTCAGAACAGACAGTGTGTACCTGCTAAATGATGTCACCTGTGTGTGTGTGTGTGTGTGTGCGTGTGTGTGTGCGTGTGTGTGTGTGTGTGTGTGTGCAGGCGTGTGTGTGTGTGTGAAGGATCAGAATGTTATCAAGGTAACAAAACACAAACTCTAACCTTCTCTCTCCCTCCCTGCATTTCTCTCTTTCCCTCCTTCTCTTCCTCCCTTCCTCTCTGTAGGACTTTAAGGAGCAGATGGTTCACCATATGGCCACCATCTTCCTCATCAGTTTCTCCTGGTGTGTCAACTACATCAGAGCGGGCACACTCATCATGCTGCTGCACGACTCCTCCGATTATTTACTGGAGGTACAACCAATTACAGGAGAGCTGGGTCACCAACATAACATGATAATAATATCACTGCCATGATACGATAATAGACACAATAATACAGTTAGCACATGTAGTTTGTAGGTGGGGCCCACAGGGGAATCACCCACAAGGAAATCCCATTTTATTTGATAAACCAGGAAGTGGACAAAGTACTACTGATATTGGAGAAGCGGAGATATGGAGAGATTTAGTACTGTCACCTGGTGGAAGAAATATGACATTAAAATTATTTTCTATCAACAACAACCTTTCTCTCTCTCCCTCTCTCTCTGATAGTCCGCTAAGATATTCATCTATGCTGGATGGAGAAACACCAGTAACTACGTCTTCTTCCTCTTCGCTGCCGTCTTCATCTTCACTAGACTCTATATCTTCCCCTTCTAGTGAGATGACACCTGAACACTCCCACCACACACCAATGATCTGTCTCTCACAGCCATTCTGATTGTGTTACTTATGTCACCTTTAACTAGGCAAGTCAGTGAACAACACATTCTGATTAGCATCATACATGTCTGTTAATTGTCTGTTGGTTGTTACTGATGTTATTGCTCTTCTTGCCCCCCCCCTCCCTCCCCCCTCCTCTCTCTCAGCATCATTTATTCTACGTACATTTATCCAATGACTATGTACTCTCCGTTCTTTGGATACTACTTCCTGAATTTCCTTATGATGGTGCTGCAGTGTCTCCATATCTTCTGGGCCATCCTCATTCTGCGTATGGCCGTCCGCTTCCTGAGCAGCGATGTATGTACACAACACTGCACACACACACCCTGACAACACTATACACACACACCCTGACAACACTACACACACACCCTGACAACACTATACACACACACCCTGACAACACTATACACACACACCCTGACAACACTATACACACACACCCTGACAACACTACACACACACCCTGACAACACTACACACACACCCTGACAACACTATACACACACACCCTGACAACACTATACACACACACCCTGACAACACTACACACACACCCTGACAACACTACACACACACCCTGACAACACTACACACACACCCTGACAACATTACACACACACACTCTGACAACACTACACACACACACCCTGACAACACTACACACACACCCTGACAACACTACACACACACCCTGACAACATTACACACACACACCCTGACAACACTACACACACACACCCTGACAACACTACACACACACCCTGACAACACTACACACACACACCCTGACAACACTACACACACACCCTGACAACACTACACACACACCCTGACAACACTACACACACACACCCTGACAACATTACACACACACACCCTGACAACATTACACACACACACCCTGACAACACTACACACACACCCTGACAACACTACACACACACCCTGACAACACTACACACACACACCCTGACAACACTACACACACACACACCCTGACAACACTACACACACACACCCTGACAACACTACACACACACACCCTGACAACACTACACACACACCCTGACAACATTACACACACACACCCTGACAACACTACACACACACACCCTGACAACACTACACACACACCCTGACAACACTACACACACACCCTGACAACATTACACACACACACCCTGACAACACTACACACACACACCCTGACAACACTACACACACACACCCTGACAACACTACACACACACCCTGACAACACTACACACACACACCCTGACAACACTACACACACACCCTGACAACACTACACACTCACACCCTGACAACACTACACACACACCCTGACAACACTACACACACACCCTGACAACACTACACACACACACCCTGACAACATTACACACACACACCCTGACAACACTACACACACACACCCTGACAACACTACACACACACCCTGACAACACTACACACACACACCCTGACAACACTACACACACACACCCTGACAACACTACACACACACCCTGACAACACTGCACACACACACCCTGACAACACTGCACACACACACACACACACACACACACACCCTGACAACACTATACACACACACCCTGACAACACTATACACACACCCTGACAACACTACACACACACCCTGACAACACTACACACACACCCTGACAACACTATACACACACCCTGACAACACTGCACACACACACCCTGACAACACTACACACACACACCCTGACAACACTACACACACACACCCTGGCAACACTGTACACACACACCCTGACAACACTGCACACACACACCCTGACAACACTGTACACACACACCCTGACAACACTGTACACACACACCCTGACAACACTACACACACACACCCTGACAACACTGCACACACACACCCTGACAACACTGCACACACACACCCTGACAACACTACACACACACACCCTGACAACACTACACACACACCCTGACAGCACTACACACACACCCTGACAACACTACACACACACCCTGACAACACTACACACACATCCTGACAACACTACACACACACCCTGACAACACTACACACACACACCCTGACAACACTACACACACACACACACACACACCCTGACAACACTACACACACACACACACACACACACACACACCCTGACAACACTATACACACACCCTGACAACACTACACACTCACACCCTGACAACACTACACACACACCCTGACAACACTACACACACACCCTGACAACACTACACACACACACCCTGACAACATTACACACACACACCCTGACAACACTACACACACACACCCTGACAACACTACACACACACACCCTGACAACACTACACACACACACCCTGACAACACTACACACACACCCTGACAACACTACACACACACACCCTGACAACACTGCACACACACACCCTGACAACACTACACACACACACACACACACCCTGACAACACTATACACACACACCCTGACAACACTATACACACACCCTGACAACACTACACACACACCCTGACAACACTACACACACACCCTGACAACACTATACACACACCCTGACAACACTGCACACACACACCCTGACAACACTACACACACACACCCTGACAACACTACACACACACACCCTGGCAACACTGTACACACACACCCTGACAACACTGCACACACACACCCTGACAACACTGCACACACACACCCTGACAACACTGTACACACACACCCTGACAACACTGTACACACACACCCTGACAACACTACACACACACATCCTGACAACACTGCACACACACACCCTGACAACACTGCACACACACACCCTGACAACACTACACACACACCCTGACAACACTAAACACACACCCTGACAACACTACACACACACACCCTGACAACACTACACACACACCCTGACAGCACTACACACACACCCTGACAACACTACACACACACCCTGACAACACTACACACACATCCTGACAACACTACACACACACCCTGACAACACTACACACACACACCCTGACAACACTACACACACACACACACCCTGACAACACTACACACACACACACACACACACCCTGACAACACTATACACACACCCTGACAACACTACACACACATCCTGACAACACTACACACACACCCTGACAACACTACACACACACACACACACCCTGACAACACTACACACACACACACACACACACACACCCTGACAACACTATACACACACCCTGACAACACTACACACACACCCTGACAACACTATACACACACACCCTGACAACACTATACACACACACCCTGACAACACTACACACACACACACACACACACACCCTGACAACACTATACACACACACACACACACACACACCCTGACAACACTACACACACACACAAACCCTGACAACACCACACACACACACACACCCTGACAACACTACACACACACACATCCTGACAACACTGAACACACATCCTGACAACACTACACACCCTGACAACACTACTCACACACACACACACACACCCTGGAGGAGAGAGACTGGGAGAGGAGGGGTGGGGGGGTGGAGGAGAGAGACTGGGAGAGGAGAGGTGGGTGGGTGGGTGGGTGGGTGGAGGAGAGAGACTGGGAGAGGAGGGGTGGGTAGATGGAGGAGAGAGACTGGGAGAGGAGGGGTGGGTAGATGGAGGAGACAGACTGGGAGAGGAGGGGTGGGTAGGTGGAGGAGAGAGACTGGGAGAGGAGGGGTGGGTGGGGTAGGTGGAGGAGAGAGACTGCGAGAGGAGGGGTGGGTAGATGGAGGAGAGAGACTGGGAGAGGAGGGGTGGGTAGATGGAGGAGAGAGACTGGGAGAGGAGGGGTGGGTAGATGGAGGAGACAGACTGGGAGAGGAGGGGTGGGTAGGTGGAGGAGAGAGACTGGGAGAGGAGGGGTGGGTGGGGTAGGTGGAGGAGAGAGACTGCGAGAGGAGGGGTGGGTAGATGGAGGAGAGAGACTGGGAGAGGAGGGGTGGGTAGGTGGAGGAGAGAGACTGGGGGAGGAGGGTGGGGGGGTGGAGGAGAGAGACTGGGAGAGGAGGGGTGTGTAGGTGTCGGAGAGAGACTGGGAGAGGAGGGGTGGGTGGGGTAGGTGGAGGAGAGAGACTGGGAGAGGAGGGGTGGGTGGGAGAGGTGGAGGAGAGAGACTGGGAGAGGAGGGGTGGGTGGGAGAGGTAGAGGAGAGAGACTGGGAGAGGAGGGGTGGGTGGGAGAGGTGGAGGAGAGAGACTGGGAGAGGAGGGGTGGGTGGGAGAGGTGGAGGAGAGAGACTGGGAGAGGAAGGGTGGGTGGAGGAGAGAGAAAGTTTATTCAGAAATCACACGTTGATATGTGTTGGAAAGCCCAGCTGATAAAGAGCAGCAGTCTGGTTTGGGTTCAGTTTGTGGAAAGGAAAAGTATTGTCTCTGGACGGATGACCTGTTTCTAAACACACCTCTCTTTCTTTCTCTCCTTTCGCTTCAGGAAAAGGTGGAGGACGAGAGGAGCGATAAAGAAGAGACAGACGAGTCAGGGGAGGAAGAGGAGTGGGTGGAGAAGAAAGGTGCGGTGCAGAATGGTCACGCCGCTCACAACAACCACCGCAAGACGGAGTAATGAAAACGTGTGCCAGGAAGTAAAGAGTGTGAAGAATTCACATCCCTCACTCATCAGAGTGGGAGAGATGGAGGGAAGGGGAAAGTGAGAGATGGAGGGAAGGGGAAAGGGGAAAGGGAGAGATGGAGGGGGGGGGAAAGGGAGAGATGGAGGGAAGGGGAAAGGGAGAGATGGAGGGGAGGGGAAAGGGAGAGATGGAGGGGAGGGGGAAGGGAGAGATGGAGGGGAGGGGAAAGGAGAGATGGAGGGGAGGGGAAAGGAGAGATGGAGGGGAGGGGAAAGGGAGAGATGGAATGGAGGGGAAAGGGCGAGATGGAGGGAAGGGGAAAGGGAGAGATGGAGGGAAGGGGAAAGGGGAAAGGGAGAGATGGAGGGGAGGGGAAAGGAGAGATGGAGGGGAGGGGAAAGGGGGAGATGGAATGGAGGGGAAAGGGAGAGATGGAGGGAAGGGGAAAGGGAGAGATGGAGGGAAGGGGAAAGGGAGAGATGGAAGGGAGGGGAAAGGGAGAGATGGAGGGGAGGGGAAAGGGAGAGATGGAGGGAAGGGGAAAGGGAGAGATGGAGGGGAGGGGAAAGGGATAGATGGAGGGAAGGGGAAAGGGAAAGGGAGAGATGGAGGGAAGGGGAAAGGGAGAGATGGAGGGGAGGGGAAAGGGAGAGATGGAGAGGAGGGGAAAGGGAGAGATGGTGGGGAGGGGAAAGGGAGAGATGGAGGGGAGGGTAAAGGGAGAGATGGTGGGGAGGGGAAAGGGAGAGATGGGGGAAAGGGAGAGATGGAGGGGGGGAAAGGGAGAGATGGAGGGGGGGGGAAAGGGAGAGATGGTGGGGAGGGGAAAGGGAGAGATGGGGGAAAGGGAGAGATGGAGAGGAGGGGAAAGGGAGAGATGGTGGGGAGGGGAAAGGGAGAGATGGAGAGGAGGGGAAAGGGAGAGATGGAGGGGAGGGGAAAGGGAGAGATGGTGGGAAGAGGAAAAGGAGAGATGGAGGGGAGGGGAAAGGGAGAGATGGAGGGAAGAGGAAAGGGAGAGATGGAGGGAAGAGGAAAGGGAGAGAGTGGTAGGGAAAATGGACGAAGGAGAAGGAAAGGCATTCCTAAAGCCTGAGAACTACAGGTAGACCTGTACCTGTGGTTAGATACACTGTTCTACATTATAAACACTCAATCACACACACAATTTTGGATATACTACATTAATTGGCATGGACCTGTTATTATAGTCCATTAATAACACACACACACGGGTAATTCTCACGAAACTGTAATAAAAAATACATTTCGTCATTTTTCACAAAATGTCCTCTTGAATAACTGAGATTAGGATCTATATGTATCTATTTCATAATTATTATTAGTTTTTTATTAGATATTATGCATTCTACCAACATTTTCACAAAATTCTCATTGGTTTTTGAAGTCCAAAAAAGTTATAAATCAATATTTATAATATTTTTTAACATTGCTCCCCTAATGAAAATGCCTGAGTTAAACATAACACTGAAAATACAAATATTTTAAAATGACAATTATTATAAAATGAAAATCAGACTTTTCCCCAATTTGAGCTCTTTAGCTGTTTTCTAAGGACTACTCTAGATGATGCATCATGGGGGAAGAAATGTTTATTTAAAAACTGGAGTTTTATAGGAACTTGAAAAAAATGGTAATGAGACATATCCACAGACACTGCTTGTATGTAATAAATATTATAGTTTAATGTAAACTTCAACTAGTATACAATTTTTATAATTTATGGAGAAACTACAGCAACATATTTTGTTTTACTTAAACAAGTTCGTTTTTTTTAAAGATGTATTTTTATAAAATTACCGTGAATTTAATCAGTACGCATTTCAGTAATGAAAATGTATTTTTCATAATTTTTTTACAAGACACTTTCCCCTAAAACTAGACATCTTAGAATGATATCATGCACCATGGTTTTGTAACTCAATTTGTTCATGAGAATACACCCCCCCCCCCACACACACACACACAAGTTAAGGAATTGCATTGGGAACGTCTGTGTGATTTCAGTCCCTCTAAAAGAGTGTTCAAAAGGATGTGAATGGAAGAGAGGACAGAATGATGGGAATGAAGGGAAGAATAGAAGGAAGGGGAGAAAGAAGAATAGAAGGAAGGGGAGAAGGAAGAAGAGAAGGAAGAATAGAAGGAAGGGGAGAAGGAAGAATAGAAGGAAGGGGAGAAGGAAGAATAGAAGGAAGGGGAGAAGGAAGAAGAGAAGGAAGGGGAGAAGGAAGAATAGAAGGAAGGGGAGATAAGAGAAGGAAGGGGAGAAGGAAGAATAGAAGGAAGGGGAGATGGGAGAAGGAAGAAGAGAAGGAAGGGGAAAGGGGAGAAGGAAGAAGAGAAGAAAGGGGAGAAGGAAGGGGAGAAGGAAGAAGAGAAGGAAGGGGAGATGGGAGAAGGAAGAAGAGAAGGAAGGGGAGAAGAAAGGGGAGAAGGAAGAAGAGAAGAAAGGGGAGAAGGAAGAAGAGAAGAAAGGGGAGAAGGAAGAAGAGAAGGAAGGGGAGAAGGAAGGGGAGAAGGAAGAAGAGAACGAAGGGGAGAAAGTGTGATGCTGCTTCTAGTATGGCTCTTCTTACTGTACTCATGTGCCTTACAGCCAGACTATGGTGCTTTTACCTTATTCTGTTATTTTTCACTTACCTTGTTGTTGCTCAACCTGCTATAAGCATGTTTTGTCCATGTGCCTTTATGTCCAATACTCCAGTTGCCATGAAAGACCGACTTTAGAAAAGAGACACAACAAGATTTAACCTACTGCACTGTATGGACCTTGATTTGAGGGCCTGTTAATAAACTGCTTTATTGAATGGTTAATAAACAATGTAATAATGTGAATAACTGGTTCATAAACGATGTAATCATGTTTATAAGCAGCTTATAAGCAGTCCTTCAAACAAAGTGTTAAATCGTTTTGGGGGTATATTGAGATTCTGCTGATTCTGAATGATGCTCTCCTTCCTCTGCTGATGTCATGTTTATGTGCCAGTGGTAACGCTCTGTCTGTAGACACTCTCCGTTGACATTGGAGAGGAAAATACTTCTTATCAAACAGTTTTATCATGTTTTCGCTCAGTATGTGCGTGACTATTTCAGTATATAGTGTCATTGACATCTTACCAAGGTCACACAGGCAGAACTTTATTTTCAGTATATTTCAATAGTTTTTTCAAAAACAAAAATTGCCATTGTAAATGTAAAGGCAAAAAACAACAACAGTCCAACCATCCCAAATAGAATGTCAATAATTCAGATTTTTTTTAAAGCAATATTTGAACTGTTTTCCAGTCTAGACCAGTTAAGACCAGTATGGACCAGTTGTGGTTTCATTGCAGTGTGGTATGACGCATGTCATCGACTAGAGGTGCATTCAACTCCGCTAACGATTATAAAGCTCCCAACTCTGAGCGCCCACCAACAATCTAACTCACCAAGAATGTTCGACAACAGTAGCAAACTGTTCTATTCTATTGAAAACACTTGATTGTGTACTCTTTCTTCAACAATGACCTCGTAAGGACGAAAGTTTTCTGCAAATGTTTGCAGAGTTGAATGCCAGTCTGGTTTGGTCCAGTCCAATCTGTTTCTGGGCACAATGATCCAGTAGAATCCTGACCCACACTGATGATATCATGCATCATGCATATTCATCGGGGGCCTGGATTGGTTGGTCAGAACAGGACATTTCTTCTCAGGAGACTGGAAAGGGCCATTGTAATTTAGGCTTTATTTAGGGCAGATTTTTTAGGCCATACTGCCCCGGATTAGATTATCCCGTGTGTGTGGTATGTGTTTTTCTGTCTAGAGTGATTTGAGGTATGATTCCTTTGAGAAACAGGTTTACAGTCATGTTTCATGTTTGACATCATTGTTTCAGAAAAGTTAGGATTTTTCTTGAGTTTGGATTTTAGCAACTCAATTGCTCAGTAAGCAAAAATATGATACATGGAACAATGGAAGTGTTGTATTTTTATCATTATATATTTTCAATTGTTGTTGTATGTTAAGTGCCTTATCTGTAATGTATGGGATAGCCTACCCTCTCACCTTTCTACCTTCTTCAGCTCCTCTCATCCTCATTCATCCTTTCTCCCTCTTTCTTTTGCTTCTTATTGTTCCCCACTCCTTCTACTCATCCATCTCCTCCCTCATTCTGAGATCCTCCCCTCACAGCCTTTCACATCCCCATTCCAACCCTCGTTCATTTGTACTAACCTTGACCAATCTTCCTCTCTTCCCCCGTCGCTTTGGAAAAACAACAGTCACGTAATTACAGTGTTATTTTTTTGTGTGTATTATGATGCTTAAGTATTATCATTAATAATAAAAACAACGATCATGAATCACTACGCCAAACCTGTCTACTCCAATGTTTGTTTTACACACTCAAATTATGAAGTTCTCCTCACTGATGGATAATGGGAGAGTATCTACAGTATAGGTTTCCTATGTCTTGGTTTAGGTACTGAGGCCTATAACCTTCTATAAACACAGGGATTGTATATTGTGCACTTATTTTAGTGTACACACATGCAATACGTTTCTGAAATAGGAGTAGTAGGTTTATTACATTATAATACAAAATTACATTATAATGTGAGTATAACATATCACTCAAATAATCTTAAAGGTTAAGATCTTGCTTTGAAATAAAATATTATACAGATGGTTCTGGCCTGTGATTCTGCGTAAGTGGTCAAACATTGGGGTTGCTCTCTTATTGGATGTCACTTGTATCCCGCTAATGATAGAAGAAAACTGTTACATAGCTAGAGCCTATACAGTTATTGCTATTAACCGTGAACGCCATCTTGGATCTAGAAGGTTTCTAAACGGGGAAGACAGGAAAAGGGACAGGAAAATATATACTTTCGTTCTTATTTTGTAATTTCCCCCACTGGCTGATGATGAAGAAACACGAGTCATGACGTCGCCTCTTTATTTGCTTATATAGTTCAATTCGGTAAATCTGAGAGGATTGTGGACTGAGGAAATTTCCGCAGTTTACTGTAACTTGGTTTGTTTATGTTATTCAACCCGGACATGGACTCTTCTAACCCAGGTACAGTAAAGTTTTAAACTTGTGGGAATAAGTTCAAATGTTACAGGTGATAATGCAGATGGAAAATTGGCGATCCGTGGCCCTTTGACCGAATCTGTCACTTTCTCCAGATTGGGTCTGATGACAGCATTAGGGAGCTAGGTAGCTCAGCTGGGGCTAAGCTAAACTGGCCAGCGAAAGCAAGCTAACTGAATATTTGACTTTGACTTGAATAATTTAACTAGCTAGCTATTGACGTTTCTGTCTTTCTTGCAAAATCGTAGTTAGCAAGTTAGCTACCAACCTTGGCAAATAGCTTGTCTTACATTTAGCTGGCATGACCTGATGTTAATGTTGCCAACTCGCCATGTTAGCTTAGCTAGTTATCATTTTTAGCTAGCTTGCTAGGTGACAGACTTGCGTAGGTTATGCTCAGATAAGTTAGCCATTAACTAGCTAGCTAGTTTGTGTCGATGTTTCATCAAAACAAGTGTTATTTTGAACGAACGATTAGCTTTTTGGCCAGCTAACAGTTAGCTTGTTCTGCTTGACTTAGCATAGCTAGCGAGTTAGTTGTAGCGACAGTATTTGTTAGCTAGCTAGCTTTGTGGCTAGGTAAGTTAACGCATAGCCAGTTTCATTACCAGAGAGGCAATAGCTAGCTCGCTATAATCACAACTGCAGTGGTCACACGCTCTGGCTTGGAGAGCTACATGGTTCAATCCAGCATTCACACACCTTCATTTTATTCTTCTAATCAATTCTTACGATTGGTTGATTAATGTTAGTTGACTCAGGTGTGTCACTACATGGCTGTCTGGAAAAACATATGGCTAAAGAAAATAAACAAACAGTTGTGTTATTGAGGTGGATACACTTGGAGCAACGTGTAACGTTACCTTCCGTAATTTATCTCTGTGTGTGTGTGGCAGACATACCAGATGACTCTCTGGGTTTGGGAGCCGGTGGGGCCCAGGCAAGCAGCAGTGCTGTTGTGCCAAAAGGGTCCAATAAGAGACGAGCTGCGTGAGTATAGTATACAATTCCAATGAATCAGTCAATCACTATGTCACATAACTTTAACAGACGGTCTATAGCTATGACAGCACAGGGTAGAAGTTGTCCATAGGTGCAGAATCACACTGATAACTTGTTGATCCATTCTTTGGTGTTAACTTTACAAACATGGATTCTGTCTACTTCCTCACAGGCCAGACTTCGATGATGATGATGATGATGATGGAAGCAAGCTCTTCAGGTAGGACTGACACCTGTCTCTCGCTCTTTCTTGCTCTCTCTCATCTCTCTCCCTCTCTCTATCTGATCTGACTGTATTGTGTTGGTTGTTTTGATGACAGATCTTCTCTGTCTTTGACCAGGTGTGATGATGATGGAGGAGGAGGAGACAAAGAGCGATTTGCCAGGTAGAATAAGGAGGTTGTTTGTGCGTGTTTGTGCGTGTGTATAATACAGATATTCTGCATGCACACATCCCGAGACACCAGATTCCCTATCACACCACTGTGATTATTGTCACTACTACTAACCCCTGAGCTCAGGGACACCTGTTCACTCCTATCAATCCCTTTCTTCTGAGCACAACCCCTTTCTCTCCCTCCTTCCCTGTCTGCTTCTCTCTCTCAGGATCTCTGAAGTCTTTTTCTTTCAGCACTTCCTCTCCTCTATCACTCCGTCTCGCTTTGAAAGACCAGGTTCTCTCTATCTCGATCTCTACATTTATCTATCGTATTGATGGATCATTCACTCCTTGTTATATTTATCAATCCATGCTTGTTCCACCTATCTCATCCTAATCTGAAAATATCATTTGGTTACGCCAACACTAAACTCTACTCCATGTTGTCCACCTACCTGCCCACCTCTTCCCATTTATATCCCTCCCTCTTTCTCTCCACCCCCATCCTTCCTCTACCTCTTCCTCTCTGCCCTTCCTATTTCTCCCCATCTCTACCCCATCCCTGTCCCTCCTCCGACTCCATGTCTGTTGCTCCTCCCCCTGCTCTCCCCATCTCTACCCCATCCCTGTCCCTCATCCGACTCCATGTCTGTTGCTCCTCCCCCTGCTCTCCCCATCTCTACCCCATCCCTGTCCCTCCTCCGACTCCATGTCTGTTGCTCCTCCCCCTGCTCTCCCCATCTCTACCCCATCCCTGTCCCTCCTCCGACTCCATGTCTGTTGCTCCTCCTCCGACTCCATGTCTGTTGCTCCTCCCCCTGCTCTCCCCATCTCTACCCCATCTCTGTCCTTCCTACTCTCCTCTCTTCCTCTCCTCCCTCATTCCCTCGCTCCAGGGAGAACCACAGTGAGATTGAGCGGCGGCGGAGGAACAAGATGACTGCTTACATCACAGAGCTGTCGGACATGGTTCCCACCTGCAGCGCGTTGGCACGGAAACCAGATAAGCTGACCATCCTGCGCATGGCCGTGTCCCACATGAAGTCTCTGAGAGGGAGCGGCAACACTGCAGCAGACGGGACATACAAACCATCCTTCCTCACCGACCAGGTTAGAGAAAGAGAGGCAGGAAGGAGAGGGAGGAGAGGGGGGCTGAGAGATGAAAAGGGGAAAATGTTATCATGTGTGTTTGTTGCACAATAATAACTGAGTGTATCTTCCATGTCATCTCTCCCTCCATTGTTCTCTCTCTCCTCTACCTCTCCTTTACCTCTCCTTTCCTCTCACTCCCCTACCTCTCCTTTCTTCTCTCTCTCCCCTACCTCTCCTTTCTTCTCTCTCTCCCCTACCTCTCCTTTCCTCTCTCTCCTCTACTTCTCCTTTCTTCTCTCTCTCCCCTACCTCTCCATTCCTCTCTCTCCCCTACCTCTCCTTTCTTCTCTCTCTCCCCTACCTCTCCTTTCTTCTCTCTCTCCCCTACCTCTCCTTTCTTCTCTCTCTCCCCTACCTCTCCTTTCCTCTCTCTCCTCTACTTCTCCTTTCTTCTCTCTCTCCTCTACCTCTCCTTTCCTCTCTCTCTCCTCTACCTCTCCTTTCTTCTCTCTCTCCCCTACCTCTCCTTTCCTCTCTCTCCTCTACTTCTCCTTTCTTCTCTCTCTCCTCTACCTCTCCTTTCTTCTCTCTCTCCCTACCTCTCCTTTTCTCTCTCTCCCCTACCTCTCCTTTCCTCTCTCTCCTCTACCTCTCCTTTCTTCTCTCTCTCCTCTACCTCTCCTTCCCTCTCTCTCTCCTCTACCGCTCCTTTCTTCTCTCTCTCCTCTACCTCTCCTTTCTTCTCTCTCTCCTCTACCTCTCCTTTCTTCTCTCTCTCCTCTACCTCTCCTTTCCTCTCTCTCCTCTACCTCTCCTTTCCTCTCTCTCCTCTACCTCTCTTCTCTCTCCTCTACTTCCTTTCTTCTCTCTCCTCTACCTCTCCTTTCTTCTCTCTCCTCTACCTCTCCTTTCCTTCTCTCTCCTCTACCTCTCCTTTCCTCTCTCTCCTCTACCTCTCCTTTCCTCTCTCTCCTCTACCTCTCCTTTCCTCTCTCTCCTCTACCTCTCCTTTCTTCTCTCTCTCCTCTACCTCTCCTTTCTTCTCTCTCTCCTCTACTCTCCTTTCTTCTCTCTCTCCCTACTCTCTCCTTATCCTCTCTCTCTTCCTTTCCTCTCTCTCTCTCCCCTACCTCTCCCTCCTCTACCTCTCCTTTCTTCTCTCTCTCCTCCTCTACCTCTCCCTCCTCTACCTCTCCTTTCTTCTCTCTCTCCTCTACCTCTCCTTTCTCTCTCTCCCCTACCTCTCCTTTCCTCTCTCTCCTCTACCCTCCTTCCTCTCTCTCCCCTACCTCTCCTTCCTCTCTCTCCCTACCTCTCCTTTCCTCTCTCTCCCCTACCTCTCCTTTCCTCTCTCTCCCCTACCTCTCCTTTCCTCTCTCTCCCCTACCTCTCCTTTCCTCTCTCTCCCCTACCTCTCCTTTCCTCTCTCTCCCCTACCTCTCCTTTCCTCTCTCTCCCCTACCTCCCTTTCCCTCTCTCTCCCCTACCTCTCCTTTCTCCTCTCTCCCCTACCTCTCCTTTCTCCTCTCTCTCCCCTACCTCTCCTTTCTCCTCTCTCTCCCCTACCTCTCCTTTCTCCTCTCTCTCCCTACCTCTCCTTTCTCCTCTCTCTCCCCTACCTCTCCTTTCTCCTCTCTCTCCCCTACCTCTCCTTTCTCCTCTCTCTCCCCTACCTCTCCTTTCCTCTCTCTCCCTACCTCTCCTTTCCTCTCTCTCCCTACCTCTCCTTTCTCCTCTCTCTCCCCTACCTCTCCTTTCTCCTCTCTCTCCCCTACCTCTCCTTTCTTCTCTCTCTCCTCTACCTCTCCTTTCTTCTCTCTCTCCTCTACTTTCCTCTCTCTCCCCTACCTCTACTTTCCTCTCTCTTTCCTTTCCTCTCTCTCCCTCCCCTACCTCTCCCTCCTCTACCTCTCCTTTCTTCTCTCTCTCCTCTACCTCTCCTTCTCTCTCTCCCCTACCTCTCCTCTCTCTCCCCTACCTCTCCTCTCTCTCCCCTACCTCTCCTTTCCTCTCTCTCCCCTACCTCTCCTTTCCTCTCTCTCCCCTACCTCTCCTTTCCTCTCTCTCCCCTACCTCTCCTTTCCTCTCTCTCCCCTACCTCTCCTTTCCTCTCTCTCCCCTACCTCTCCTTTCTCCTCTCTCTCCCCTACCTCTCCTTTCTCCTCTCTCCCCTACCTCTCCTTTCTCCTCTCTCCCCTACCTCTCCTTTCTCCTCTCTCTCCCCTACCTCTCCTTTCTCCTCTCTCTCCCCTACCTCTCCTTTCTCCTCTCTCTCCCCTACCTCTCCTTTCTCCTCTCTCTCCTCTACTTACCTCTCCTTTCTTCTCTCTCTCCTCTACTTTCCTCTCTCTCCCCTACCTCTCCTTTCCTCTCTCTCCCCTACCTCTCTTCTCTCTCTCCTTTCCTCTCTCTCCCCTACCTCTCCTTTCTTCTCTCTCTCCCCATCCCTCTCTTTGTAGGAGCTGAAGCACCTGATCCTGGAAGCTGCTGATGGCTTCCTGTTTGTGGTGTCGTGTGAGAGTGGGCGGGTCGTCTACGTGTCAGACTCCCTGACCCCTGTTCTTAACCAATCACAGTCCGACTGGCTAGGCTCCTCACTCTACGACCAGCTCCACCCGGACGACGGAGACAAACTACGAGAGCAGCTCTCTACTGCAGAGAATAACAATACAGGTACACACAGGTGGTACAGATGAACTACAGGAAGAGCTCTGCTACAACTAAACTCTCCGTGAAGCGAAAAAGGTATGGACTGTAGGTGCGAGTAAGGATGACAACAGGCAGAATGTGGTACCGTTTACAAGGACTTTATTCCTTTACACGGTAATATGGGGAAAAGGGGCTGGACGGAACCAAAGCAAAGAAAGTAAATCTCAAAGCCCCCCCCCTCTCCTATCTTACCTGCCTACCCACTACTTACCTAATTTAGCACCACCTGGTGCCCTAACCAAAATACAAGGGGTGGTCCGCCCAGGTCTTACCTAGTGTGCCTAGACAGCGAATATGCTACGGGTATATGTATGCCCGCGGGCCTCTTGCCTAAACACTCCCAAGGTGCCTTCCCCTTCTCCCCTGGGAACAAATGAAACAGAATATAAAACAATTTCACAAACAAACTAAGAAACAAAGAGCTTATTTGACATCCTATCTGAGCAAAAAAACTCACTGAACATAACACTTTCCAGCAATGTACTCCCAGCAAAATCAACCTCTATTACAATCAATCTCAACAATCCCTACCTCCAGCAAAATCTCTAACAAATCTCTAACAAATCTCTAACAAATCTCTCTAGCAAAATCTCTCTCCAAAAAGATCTAACAAAATGTCTGCAAAAAGATCTCTCTCCAAAAAGATCTAACAAAATGTCTGCAAAAAGATCTCTCTCCAAAAAGATCTCTCTCCTGAACAGAACACTGGCTTTTATATAGCTTCAGAAGGAATGGTAATTGTAGACAGCTGCGTCTTGACGAGGGGGCGGGGTCAGCTCTCCAATTAGCCCTGGAGTCGACCAATCAGCTGCTTGAGGGATTTCAGGAAGCCATTTCCTGAAATAAACACATGTAAATACACAAACTACAACACATAATCTGGGGAACGTAACACAGATGAACTACAGGAGCAGCTCTACTGCAGAGAGTTATAATACAGGTGGTACAGATGAACTACAGGAGCAGCTCTGTACTGCAGAGAGTTATAATACAGGTGGTACAGATGAACTACAGGAGCAGCTCTGTACTGCAGAGAGTTATAATACAGGTGGTACAGATGAACTACAGGAGCAGCTCTGTACTGCAGAGAGTTATAATACAGGTGGTACAGATGAACTACAGGAGCAGCTCTGTACTGCAGAGAGTTATAATACAGGTGGTACAGATGAACTACAGGAGCAGCTCTGTACTGCAGAGAGTTATAATACAGGTGGTACAGATGAACTACAGGAGCAGCTCTGTACTGCAGAGAGTTATAATACAGGTGGTACAGATGAACTACAGGAGCAGCTCTGTACTGCAGAGAGTTATAATACAGGTGGTACAGATGAACTACAGGAGCAGCTCTGTACTGCAGAGAGTTATAATACAGGTGGTACAGATGAACTACAGGAGCAGCTCTGTACTGCAGAGAATTATAATACAGGTGGTACAGATGAACTACAGGAGCAGCTCTGTACTGCAGAGAGTTATAATACAGGTGGTACAGATGAACTACAGGAGCAGCTCTGTACTGCAGAGAATTATAATACAGGTGGTACAGATGAACTACAGGAGCAGCTCTGTACTGCAGAGAGTTATAATACAGGTGATACAGATGAACTACAGGAGCAGCTCTGTACTGCAGAGAATTATAATACAGGTGGTACAGATGAACTACAGGAGCAGCTCTGTACTGCAGAGAGTTATAATACAGGTGGTACAGGTAGGAGACACACACAACACTAATGACTGTGGGTAACGACCCTTCTCTCTCTTTCTCAGGGAGGATGTTAGACCTGAAGACAGGAACAGTTAAGAAGGAGGGACAGCAGTCCTCCGTCAGGATGTGTATGGGAGCCAGACGATCCTTCATATGTAGGATGAGGTGTGTGTGATGAGCTTGCATGTGTATATGACTGTATGCACCTGTGTTGGGCGTCTGTATTCTGAAATGTCTGTGTTTGTAGATGTGGTTCGTGTCCAGTGGAGCCCATGTCTATGAACAGATTGAATTTCCTGCGGAGCAGGAACAGGTGAGATCATTCTTGTATATTTTACTGTAAAAAGTCAATTCGGAAAGTATTCCGACCCCTTGACTTTTTCCACATTTTGTTATGTTACGTTGTTATGTTTTAAAATGTATTAAATATACATTTTTCCTCATCAATCTACACACAATACCATTATGACAAATCGAAAACAGGTTTTTATTTTTGCACATTTATTAAAAATAAAAAAACAGACACCTTATTTCCATCAGTATTCAGACCCTTCGCTATGAGACTCCAAATTGAGCTCAGGTTCATCCTGTTTCCATTGATCATCCTTGAGATGTTTCTACAACTTGATTGGAGTCCACCTGTGGTAAATTCAGTTGATTGGACATGATTTGGAAAGGCACACACCTGTCTAAAAAAGGTTCCACAGTTGACAGTGCATGTCAGAGCAAAATTCAAGCCACATTGTTGAAGGAATTGTCTATTGAGCTCAGAGACAGGATTGTGTCGAGGTACTAGAGACAGATCTGTGGAAAGTTTTTCTGCAGCATTGAAGTTCCACAAGGGCACAGTGGCCTCCATCATTCTTAAATGGAAGAAGTTTGGAACCACCAAAACTCTTCCTATTGCTGGCTGCCAAGACAAACTGAGCAATCGGGGGAGAAGGGCCTTTGCCAGGGAGGTGCCCAAGAACCCGACGGTCACTCTGATAGAGCTCCAGAGTTCATCTGTGGAGATGGGAGAATCTTCCAGAAGGACAACCAACTCTGCAGCACTCCACCAATCAGTTATTTATGGTAGAGTGGCCAGACTGAATCCACCCCTCAGTATAAGGCTCATGACAGCCTGCTTGGAGTTTGCCAAAAGGCATTTAAATGACTCTCAGACCATGAGAAACAAGATTGTCTGGTCTGATGAAACCAAGATTGAACACTTTGGCCTGAATGCCAAGCGTCACGTCGGGAGGAAACCTGGCGCCATCCCTACGGTGAAGCATGGTGGTGGCAGCATACTGTGGGGATGTTTTTCAACGGCAGAGACTACGAGACTAGTCAGGATCAAGGCAAAGATGAACGGCGCAAAGTACAGAGAGATCCTTGATGAAAACCTGCTCCTGAGAGCTCAGACTGCGGCGAAGGTTCACCTTCCAACAGCAAGATGACCCTAAGCACACAGCCAAGACAACGCAGGAGTGGCTTTCTGGACAAGTTTCTGCATGTCCTTGAGTGACCCAGCCAGAGCCCGGACTTGAACCCGATCGAACATCTTTGGAGAAACACGAGAGGAGCTGGTCAGCGACGCTCCCCATCCAACCTGACAGGGTTTGAGAGGATCTTCAGAGAAGAATGGGAGAAACTCCCCAAATACAGGTGTGCCAAGCTTGTAGTGTCATACCCAAGAAGACTCTGGGCTCTAAGGTGCTTTAACAACTGAGTAAAGGGTCTGAATACTTTTGTAAATGTCATATTTCAGTTTTTAAAAAATGTATTTACAAACATTTCTGAAAACCTGTTTTTGTTTTGTCATTGTGGGCTATTGTGTGTAGATTGATGAGGAAAAAGGCTTTAACTTAACAAAATGTGGAAAAAGTCAAGATGTCTGAATACTTTCCTGAATGCAATGTATAGTGAACTATGCCTTGACTGGTAGTGTTCTCCCCTGTAGGAATGGTCTGGGCCCACCCAAGGATGGAGAGCCTCAGTATGTGGTGGTCCACTGCACTGGATACATCAAGTCCTGGCCCCCCACAGGTAACTAACTAACTAACCAATGGCATAGCTCTTACATCAAATCAAATGTTATTGGTCACATACACATGGTTAGCAGATGTTAATGCGAGTGTAGCGAAATGCTTGTGCTTCTAGTTCCGACAGTGCAGCAATATCTAACAAGTAATCTAACAATTCCCCAACAACTACCTAATAAACACAAATCTAAAAGGGGTGAATGAGAATATGTACATATAAATATATGGATGAGTGATGGCCGAGCGGCATAGGCAAGGTGCTATAGATGGTATAAAATACAGTATATACATATGATATGAGTAATGTAAGATATGTAAACATTATTGAAGTGACATTATTTAAAGTGGCATTGTTTAAAGTGAGTAGTGATCAATTTATTAAATTGTCCAGTGATTGGGTCTCAATGTAGGCAGCAACCTCTCTGAGTTAGTGATTGCTGTTTAGCAGTCTGATGGCCTTGAGACAGAAGCTGTTTTTCAGTCTCTCGGTCCCAGCTTTGATGCACCTGTACTGACCTCGCCTTCTGGATGGTAGCGGTGTGAACATGCAGTGGCTCGGGTGGTTGTTGTTCTTGATGATCTTTTTGGCCTTCCTGTGACATCGGGTGCTGTAGGTGTCCTGGAGGGCAGGTAGTTTGCCCCCGGTGGTGCGTTGTGCAGTCCGGCGCCGCCAGAGTCGCCCTCCTATTCGGGGCCCGCTGCAAGGGTCCCCAGTCCCCAGTACTGTCATGTCCTGACCTTAGAGATCCTTTTTATGCCTCTATATTGGTTTGGTCAGGGTGTGAGTTGGGGTGGGCATTCTATGTTGTTTTTCTATGTTTTCTTTTCTATGCGTTTGGCCTGGTATGGTTCCCAATCAGAGGCAGCTGTCTATCGTTGTCTCTGATTGAGAACCATACTTTGGTAGCCTTTTCCCACCTGGTGTTTGTGGGTAGTTGTTTCCTGTTTTCACCTTTCAGGACTGTTTCGATTTTCATTTCTTACATTCACTTTGTTATTTTTGTATTTTCGTGTTCTGGTATAATAAATAATCATAGACACTTACCACGCTGCGTTTTGGTCCCATCCTTCCTACTCGTGATCCGATGAAGATGAAGATCGTTTACATTCCTACCTTCACCACCTGGGGAAGGCCCGTCAGAATGTCCAGGACCCAGTTTCACAGGGCGGGTTTGAGACCCAGGGCCTCAAGCTTAACTGTCAGCTTGGAGGGTACTATGGTGTTGAATGCTGAGCTGTAGTCAATGAACAGCATTCTTACATAGGTATTCCTCTTGTCCAGATGGGATAGGGCAGTGTGCAGTGTGATGGCGATTGCGTCGTCTGTGGACCTGATGGGGCGGTATGCAAACTGAAGTGGGTCTAGGGTGGCAGGTAAGGTGGAGGTGATATGATTCTTGACTAGTCTCTCAAAGCACCTCATGATGACAGAAGTGAGGGCTACGGGGCGATACTCATTTAGTTCAGTTATCTTTGCCTTCTTGGGTACAGGAACAATGGTGGCCATCTTAAAGCATGTGTGAACAGCAGACTGAGATAGGGAGCGATTGAATATGTCCGTAAACACACCAGCCTGTCTGCATGCTCTGAGGACGCGGCTGGGGATGCCATCTGGGCCAGCAGCCTTCCAAGAGTTAACACATTTAAGTGTTTTACTCACGTCGGCCGCGACGGTGGCACTGTATTATCTTCATAGCGGGCAAAGAAGATGTTTAGTTTGTCTGGAAGCAAGATGTCGGTGTCTGTGACGAGGCTTGTTGTCTTTTTGTAGTCCGTGATTTCCTGTAGACCCTGCCACATACGTCTGGTGTCTGAGCCGTTGAAGTGTGACTCCACTTTCTACCGGCATATATCCAATGTATACACTACTGCTGCATACTGAGTCGTGTGTGTTTGCCTGCTCACATTTCAGGGGTGAATCTAACAGATGAGGAAGCAGACAATATTCAGGGGAGTCGCTACTGTCTAGTCGCCATCGGTAGACTTCAGGTAAGATGGGACAACTTAATGTCCAATGTTTGGATGGGCTCATGGAACCACCATCTTGCAGACGCTTGTTCCCCCCTTGTTGTCTAGGTGACCTCTTGCCCGAGCGACACAGACATGAACAGCATCAGCGTTCCGGTGGAGTTCATCTCTCGTCACAACTGCCAGGGCCTCTTTACCTTCGTAGACCACCGCTGCATGGCCACAGTGGGCTACCAGCCTCAGGTAGGCCTCACTCACAGCCTGGGGCTAGAGTAGGACAAACGCCCAGCATCGCATTTCATAGTGTATCAGGATACAGTATGTGTTTAAACTGTGTATCAGGATACAGTATGTGTTTAAACTGTGTATCAGGATACAGTATGTGTTTAACCTCTGTGACAGCTGTAAGCTTGATCTAACTTTTTCTGTGTTGTGTGTGTGTGTGTGTGTGTGTGTGTGTGTGTGTGTGTGTGTGTGTTCCCCAGGAACTGCTGGGTAAGAACATCTTGGAGCTGGCCCACCCTGAGGACCAGGAACTGCTGAGAGACAGCTTCCAGCAGGTGGTCAAGCTGAAGGGTCAGGTGCTGTCCGTCATGTTCCGCTTCCTGTCCAAGACCAGAGACTGGCTCTGGATCAGGACCAGCTCCTTCACCTTCCAGAACCCCTTCTCTGAGGAGATAGAGTACATCATCTGTACCAACGCCAACGTCAAGTAGGTGCTGTATACACACACAGACACGCATCATCTGCACCAAGGCCAAGTAGGTACACACATCATCTGCACCAAGGCCAAGTAGGTACACACATCATCTGCACCAAGGCCAAGTAGGTACACACATCATCTGCACCAAGGCCAAGTAGGTACACACATCATCTGCACCAAGGCCAAGTAGGTACACACATCATCTGCCCCAAGGCCAAGTAGGTACACACATCATCTGCACCAACGCCAAGTAGGTACACACACACACGTACACACACACATACACACACATCTGCACCAACTCAAACTTCAAGTACCAACACACACACACGTATTATCTGCACCAACGCAAGTCACCTGAGTGTGAGACGCCTACAACACATAGACACCACAACTCTATTCCACCTCAACATCTGAACATCTCCACTCTGTCTAACCAATCTGTTGAGCCACCTTAGGAAATGTGATGTCATCTCTTCCAGGATGTGTGTTTGTCAGTATGTTCACCTCCCCTCCATATCTTTCTCTCCCTTCCTTTCCTCCTCACCCCTTGTTTTTGTTGTGGGCCAGTAGAACCTCGACTCAGGACACCCTCACCCCCCTCTCGTCCTCAGGGGTGTCTTTGCCCCCCTCGCTGGGGGAGAGCAGTCCTAACTTCCCCCCTGTATCCCACAGCCCAGGGCAGGTGGCTGCCAGGTGAGACCCCCTCAACCCCCCCCCTCTGGCATGGGTTAGCTGGGGCTGCTGCTGCTGCTGCTTCACTGGAGACTACAACTCTATTTCTCTCTTGTTCCCTTTATTCTCTTGTTCTCTCTGGTCTGGGTCAGAGTTCACCCCTTGGTAAGGGCTGTGGATTGCTACTTGACTTGACCGGGCCTTTCTGTTTTTGGGTGATTCTCCCTCTCCCTCCTCAACAGTAGGATATCCATCATGACCACAGTGTTGGTAATGAACCCCCTCTCCTCTTTTCTTCTTGGTTACCATAGTGACTGGTGGTGGGGCAAGTGCTGTTGGTCGGCAGATGTTTTGGTTTCCCAAGCAGCGGTGGAGGGCCTTGACGAAAAATTATATTTTCTGTTGTCACTGCTAACACTCTTTTTTTTCTCTCTCTACCACCCCCTCTTTTCTCCCTCTACCACCCCCTCTTTTCTCCCTCTACCACTCTACCACTCCCTCTTTTCTCCCTCTACCACTCTCTACCACTCCCTCTTTTCTCCCTCTACCACTCTCTACCACTCCCTCTTTTCTCCCTCTACCACCCCCTCTTTTCTCCCTCTACCACTCTCTACCACCCCCTCTTTTCTCCCTCTACCACTCTCTACCACCCCCTCTTTTCTCTCTCTACCACTCTTTACCACTCCCTCTTTTCTCCCTCTACCACCCCCTCTTTTCTCTCTCTGCCACTCTCTACCACCCCCTCTTTTCTCCCTCTACCACTCTCTACCACTCCCTCTTTTCTCCCTCTACCACTCTCTACCACCCCTCTTTTCTCCCTCTACCACTCTCTACCACCCCCTCTTTTCTCCCTCTACCACTCTCTACCACCCCCTCTTTTCTCCCTCTACCACTCTCTACCACTCCCCCTCTTTTCTCCCTTTTCTCCCTCTCCCTCTACCACTCCCCCTCTTTTCTCCCTCTACCACTCTCTACCACTCCCCCTCTTTCTCCCTCTACCACCCCCTATTTTTCTCCTTGTCTTTTGTCTCTCTCCCTTTCCCCCTCTTTCCAGACAGTTGCAGCAGCAGCAAGCAGAGTTGGGGGGAGGAGGGAGAGATGTTCTGTACGAGGCAGGACAGGTTACGCTTCCACAGGTAAGACTAGCACTGACTAAAACACAGACCTAACTGGGGCCTTAACCCCACAACAAGCCCCCCATCCAGTGGTGCTGCACTGCAGCTTGATCCTGTGCTTATCTCACTGTATGTGTGATGTCTTGGGGACGAGATCGTTCTATTGTTCGCTGTAACATGGACAATAAAGTTGTATTGTTGTTCCTACCTCCAAGCCTTTAGTGAGTATTGACCGCTTGTTGACCGTTGTCCATGTCAGATGCCTGTCCAGGCTGTGACCGCAGCTGGAACTGACCACAGTAAGACCAGGGACAAGGCAGAGATGCACCCCTCCATGTACCCCAACCCAGACCAGGCCAAGTTCCTGCCCTCCACCTCTGCCCCCGGAGTACCCATCTACCCTCAGGACAACAACAACTACACCACTGCCAACCGCTCCAACGACACATACAGCAGGTATGACCACTAGCCTTTGTTGTACTGTTTTCAACTGATCTAAGGGCCATGTATACTGAATAAGAGATTTCCTGTTGTTATGAACTAATTCCAGGTCAGTAGGGATGGCCCCTCAGATGGTGCAGCCATCCCACTCCGCAGGCCAGGTGCTGGCTCAGATGTCCCGTCAGAACGGGGCACCCCCCTCCAACAGCAGCCCCCTACAGGGAGGGGCAGCGGTGAGCTGGCCGGGGACAGCAGCAGGGGCTAGACCCCCCTTCAACAACCAGGTGAGACAGCTGGCAGCTGCAGGTAGAAGCTGTCCAAACAGCCTGAAGTTTAGATCCTCTGTTGTTGCCCAAAGTGCTACAGATGTAGAATCTTAATTTAAGACTTTTCTACAGCAGGAAAATAATCCTGCAGCAACAGGAAATATGAATTATTTTGTGGATTATAATTTTATTGTGGAAATTACAAATTTCAGATGCTTTTTTAAAACCTCAAATACAATACAAGTTTAAAATTGGCTGCATTGCAGGACAGTTTTCCTTGAACAGGGTCAAATAGAAATCCTACATCTGTAGCTGGCGTGATGGGGATGAGTGCTCTGAGGTTCTTGCATCTCTGTATCTTAGTGTTATAAAGGACCTTGTATTTTATTCCTGTGTAATCTGTGTTTTGAGTATCACACCCAGACAGTTTCAACAGTAAATGTATAACAGAAACCTTGTATGTTTATAAGTGTGAATAATAACATGGTGTTGTTCACCACCCGCCCAGCAGGTGGTGCCCCAGGCAGGGAAGGCCCTGTCTCCCCAGTTTGCCATGGGGAGTTTTGTTGGAGGCTCTTCCTCCTCATTTGGGGCGATGCCCAACACTGCCGCTCCGACCCCCACCATGGGGGCTAACTACCCAAATATCAACCCCCGCGCCAGCCTCAATACCAACGGATATGGTACGTGACCCTGAGAGAGAGTGTGTGTGTGTGTGTGTGTCAACTACAGTGTATTTATGTGTTTGTGTATGTTGGTGTAGTTAGATACTGAATCGCCCATTGTCTCTGATAGATGGCTTGGGGTCGCGGCAGCAGTTCCCCTCCAGGGCAGCGGAGGCAGTGTGGCCCCAGTGGCAGGGCCAGCAGCAAGCTCAGAACAGGGCAGAGCAGCACCCCCACACACAGAACAACCAGCCTGACATCTTCCCTGTAAGTCTCTCTCCCTCTACCTATATCAATCTGCCTTTCTCTTCCCCATGTCTCCATCTGTACCTTTTGTTATGTGTTGTCATGTTGCTTTGAAGTTAAATCTTTCTCTCTCTCTAGGATGTTCTCGCCATGCTGGACCAGCCGGCCAACTTCAACAACGATGACTTTGAGATTCCCATCTACCCCTCTTTCAACGAGTGACCCCACATACACTCTTCCACTTACCTCCTCTGTCTCTCAAATGTCTCCTTCTCTCTCATTTGGTGCACTTTTGCTCTCTTTCTTCGCCTTTCGTGATCCAAAGAGAGCATGTCTAATTATCGCTCAGATGATTGCACTGCCAGGGTGGAGAAAGCGAGTTAATCAGGGAAAAGAGAGAGTGAAATCAAGTATAGGTATTCAAATGCAGGTTTAATAAACACGTGGAAGGAGAGAGAGAAGAGATTCAGGGTTCAGCGATAGTTGGGCACTGCCCAAGCTCCACAGCCAGTGGATTTGTTGTAGAGATGTAACACACAATCCCACCTGAGCATGCACAAGGCCCTGAGGCAGACCCTGCTTCACCAGTAACACACAAACATGGCCTTTCACTAACCGAGTCAGCTGTGTGTTTAGATCTATGCTGCTCCACTGGTCTGTACATCATATGGATAGATCAGTCCAATCATTCACTTGAAGTCTCAGGCAATTCAGGTGATCTACAGCTTTGGGGGAATATGTGGGAATATATATATATATATATATATATGGGAATATTCTGATCTGAAGCCTGTGAATATCCTCTATCTGCTCCCCTCGCTGTTTTAGCTTAGCGACCCGTAGCATGTTCAAAAATACACTGTCCTCACGCAGGCAGATTTATACGAACACTGTACAAACACTTTTATATTTGTACATTGACGATGTCACCTATGAATGTGGTTATGGTGGTTTCAGGTGGAAAAGAGGGATAGAGATGTCTATGACTAGTGAGAGGGAGAGAGATGTCTATGACTAGTGAGAGGGGAGAGAGATGTCTATGACTAGTGAGAGGGAGAGAGATGTCTATGACTAGTGAGAGGGAGAGAGATGTCTATGACTAGTGAGAGGGAGAGAGATGTCTATGACTAGTGAGAGGGAGAGAGATGTCTATGACTAGTGAGAGGGAGAGAGATGTCTATGACTAGTGAGAGGGAGAGAGATGTCTATGACTAGTGAGAGGGAGAGAGATGTCTATGACTAGTGAGAGGGAGAGAGATGTCTATGACTAGTGAGGGGGAGAGAGAGGGAGAGAGATGTCTATGACTAGTGAGGGGGAGAGAGAGGGAGAGAGATGTCTATGACTAGTGAGAGGGAGAGAGATGTCTATGACTAGTGAGAGGGAGAGAGGGAGAGAGATGTCTATGACTAGTGAGAGGGAGAGAGATGTCTATGACTAGTGAGAGGGAGAGAGAGGGAGAGAGATGTCTATGACTAGTGAGGGGGAGAGAGAGGGAGAGAGATGTCTATGACTAGTGAGAGGGAGAGAGATGTCTATGACTAGTGAGAGGGAGAGAGAGGGAGAGAGATGTCTATGACTAGTGAGAGGGAGAGAGATGTCTATGACTAGTGAGAGGGAGAGAGATGTCTATGACTAGTGAGAGGGAGAGAGATGTCTATGACTAGTGAGAGGGAGAGAGATGTCTATGACTAGTGAGAGGGAGAGAGATGTCTATGACTAGTGAGAGGGAGAGAGATGTCTATGACTAGTGAGAGGGAGAGAGATGTCTATGACTAGTGAGAGGGAGAGAGATGTCTATGACTAGTGAGGGGGAGAGAGAGTGGAGAGAGATGTCTATGACTAGTGAGAGGGAGAGTGTCTATGACTATGGAGAGGAAGAGGGAGAGAGATGTCTATGACTAGTGAGAGGGAGAGAGATGTCTATGACTAGTGAGAGGGAGAGAGAGGGAGAGAGATGTCTATGACTAGTGAGGGGGAGAGAGAGGGAGAGAGATGTCTATGACTAGTGAGAGGGAGAGAGATGTCTATGACTAGTGAAGGGAGAGAGAGGGAGAGAGATGTCTATGACTAGTGAGAGGGAGAGAGATGTCTATGACTATGAGAGGGAGAGAGATGTCTATGACTAGTGAGAGGAGAGAGATGTCTATGACTAGTGAGAGGGAGAGAGATGTCTATGACTAGGAGAGGGAGAGAGATGTCTATGACTAGTGAGAGGGAGAGAGATGTCTATGACTAGTGAGAGGGAGAGAGATGTCTATGACTAGTGAGAGGGAGAGAGATGTCTATGACTAGTGAGGGGGATAGAGATGTCTTCTGACTAGTGAGGGGGAGAGAGATGTCTATGACTAGTGAGGGGGAGAGATGTCTATGACTAGTGAGGGGGAGAGATGTCTATGACTAGTGAGGGGGAGAGATGTCTATGACTAGTGAGAGGGATAGAGATGTCTATGACTAGTGAGGGATAGAGATGTCTATGACTAGTGAGGGGGAGAGAGATGTCTCTGACTAGTGAGGGGGAGAGAGATGTCTATGACTAGTGAGGGGAGAGATGTCTATGACTAGTGAGGGATAGAGATGTCTATGACTAGTGAGGGGAGAGAGATGTCTCTGACTAGTGAGGGGGAGAGAGATGTCTATGACTAGTGAGGGGGAGAGATGTCTATGACTAGTGAGGGGGAGAGATGTCTATGACTAGTGAGGGGGAGAGATGTCTATGACTAGTGAGGGGGAGAGAGATGTCTCTGACTAGTGAGGGGGAGAGAGATGTCTATGACTAGTGAGAGGGAGAGAGATGTCTATGACTAGTGAGGGGGAGAGAGATGTCTATGACTAGTGAGGGGAGAGAGATTGTCTATGACTAGTGAGGGGGAGAGAGGTCTATGACTAGTGAGGGGGAGAGAGATGTCTATGACTAGTGAGAGGGAGAGAGATGTCTCTGACTAGTGAGAGGGGGAGAGATGTCTCTGACTAGTGAGGAGGGAGAGAGATGTCTATGACTAGTGAGGGGGAGAGAGATGTCTCTGACTAGTGAGGGGAGAGAGATGTCTATGACTAGTGAGAGGGAGAGAGATGTCTATGACTAGTGAGAGGGAGAGAGATGTCTATGACTAGTGAGGGGGAGAGAGATGTCTATGACTAGTGAGAGGGAGAGATGTCTATGACTAGTGAGGGGGAGAGAGATGTCTCTGACTAGTGAGGGGGAGGAGAGATGTCTATGACTAGTGAGAGGGAAGAGAGATGTCTATGACTAGTGAGGGGGAGAGAGATGTCTATGACTAGTGAGGGGGAGAGAGATGTCTATGACTAGTGAGGGGGAGAGAGATGTCTACTGACTAGTGAGGGGGAGAGAGATGTCTATGACTAGTGAGAGGGAGAAGAGATGTCCTCTGACTAGTGAGAGGGGGAGAGATGTCTATGACTAGTGAGAGGGGGAGAGATGTCTATGACTAGTGAGAGGGAGAGAGATGTCTCTGACTAGTGAGAGGGAGAGAGATGTCTATGAATAGTGGAGGGGGAGAGAGATGTCTAATGACTAGTGAGGGGGAGAGAGTGTCTATGACTAGTGAGGGGAGAGAGAGTGTCTCTGACTAGTGAGAGGGAGAGAGATGTCTCTGACTAGTGAGAGGGAGAGAGATGTCTCTGACTAGTGAGAGGGAGAGAGATGTCTATGACTAGTGAGAGGGATAGAGATGTCTATGACTAGTGAGAGGGGGAGAGATGTCTATGACTAGTGAGAGGGGGAGAGATGTCTATGACTAGTGAGAGGGATAGAAGATGTCTATGACTAGTGAGAGGGGAGAGATGTCTATGACTAGTGAGAGGGGGAGAGATGTCTCTGACTAGTGAGAGGGGGAGAGATGTCTATGACTAGTGAGAGGGATAGAGATGTCTATGACTAGTGAGAGGGATAGAGATGTCTATGACTAGTGAGAGGGGGAGAGATGTCTCTGACTAGTGAGAGGGGGAGAGATGTCTCTGACTAGTGAGAGGGGGAGAGATGTCTCTGACTAGTGAGGGGGAGAGAGATGTCTATGACTAGTGAGAGGGAGAGAGATGTCTCTGACTAGTGAGAGGGAGAGAGATGTCTCTGACTAGTGAGAGGGGAGAGATGTCTATGACTAGTGAGAGGGAGAGAGATGTCTCTGACTAGTGAGAGGGAGAGAGATGTCTATGACTAGTGAGAGGGAGAGAGATGTCTCTGACTAGTGAGAGGGAGAGAGATGTCTCTGACTAGTGAGAGGGGGAGAGATGTCTATGACTAGTGAGAGGGAGAGAGATGTCTCTGACTAGTGAGAGGGGGAGAGATGTCTATGACTAGTGAGAGGGGGAGAGATGTCTATGACTAGTGAGGGGGATAGAGATGTCTCTGACTAGTGAGAGGGGAGAAGATGTCTATGACTAGTGAGGGGGTAGAGATGTCTATGACTAGTGAGGGGGAGAGAGATGTCTCTGACTAGTGAGGGGAGAGAGATGTCTCTGACTAGTGAGAGGGGGAGAGATGTCTATGACTAGTGAGGGGGAGAGAGATGTCTATGACTAGTGAGAGGGAGAGAGATGTCTCTGACTAGTGAGAGGGGGAGAGATGTCTATGACTAGTGAGGGGGATAGAGATGTCTATGACTAGTGAGAGGGAGAGAGATGTCTCTGACTAGTGAAGGGGAGAGAGATGTCTCTGACTAGTGAGAGGGAAGAGATGTCTATGACTAGTGAGAGGGGGAGAGATGTCTATGACTAGTGAGAGGGAGAGAGATGTCTCTGACTAGTGAGAGGGAGAGAGATGTCTCTGACTAGTGAGAGGGGGAGAGATGTCTATGACTAGAGAGGGAGAGAGATGTCTATGACTAGTGAGGGGGAGAGAGATGTCTCTGACTAGTGAGGGGGAGAGAGATGTCTCTGACTAGTGAGGGGGAGAGATGTCTCTGACTAGTGAGAGGGAGAGAGATGTCTATGACTAGTGAGGGGGAGAAGATGTCTCTGACTAGTGAGGGGAGAGAGATGTCTATGACTAGTGAGGGGGAGAGAGATGTCTCNGAGAGAGATGTCTCTGACTAGTGAGAGGGGGAGAGATGTCTCTGACTAGTGAGAGGAGAGAGATGTCTATGACTAGTGAGGGGATAGAGAGGTCTATGACTAGTGAGGGGGGAGAGAGATGTCTATGACTAGAGAGGGAGAGAGATGTCTATGACTAGTGAGGGGGAGAGAGATGTCTCTGACTAGTGAGGGGGAAGAGAGATGTCTCTGATAGTGAGGGGGAGAGAGATGTCTCTGACTAGTGAGGGGGAGAGAGATGTCTCTTGACTAGTGAGGGGGAGGGAGAGAGATGTCTCTGACTAGTGAGAGGGAGAGAGATGTTCTGACTAGTGAGAGGGAGAGAGATGTCTGACTAGTGAGAGGGAGAGAGATGTCTCTGACTAGTGAGAGGGAGAGAGATGTCTTCGACTAGTGAGAGGGAGAGAGATGTCTCTGACTAGTGAGAGGGAGAGAGATGTCTCTGACTAGTGAGAGGGAGAGAGATGTCTCTGACTAGTGAGAGGGAGAGAGATGTCTATGACTAGTGAGAGGGAGAGAGATGTCTATGACTAGTGAGAGGGAGGAGATTGTCTCTGACTAGTAGTGAGGGGGAGAGAGATGTCTCTGACTAGTGAGAGGGAGAGAGATGTCTCTGACTAGTGAGAGGGAGAGAGAGATAGAGAGAGATGTCTTGAATAGTGAGAGGGAGAGAGATGTCTATGACTAGGAGAGGGAGAGAGAGATGTCTATGACTAGTGAGAGGGAGAGAGGTCTATGACTAGTGAGAGGGGGAGAGATGTCTCTGACTAGTGAGAGGGGGAGAGATGTCTCTGACTAGTGAGAGGGAGAGAGATGTCTCTGACTAGTGAGAGGGAGAGAGATGTCTCTGACTAGTGAGGGGGGAGAGATGTCTATGACTAGTGAGAGGGAGAGAGATGTCTCTGACTAGTGAGAGGGAGAGAGATGTCTATGACTAGTGAGAGGGAGAGAGATGTCTCTGACTAGTGAGAGGGAGAGAGATGTCTCTGACTAGTGAGAGGGGGAGAGATGTCTATGACTAGTGAGAGGGAGAGAGATGTCTCTGACTAGTGAGAGGGGGAGAGATGTCTATGACTAGTGAGAGGGGGAGAGATGTCTATGACTAGTGAGGGGGATAGAGATGTCTCTGACTAGTGAGAGGGGGAGAGATGTCTATGACTAGTGAGGGGGATAGAGATGTCTATGACTAGTGAGAGGGAGAGAGATGTCTATGACTAGTGAGAGGGAGAGAGATGTCTCTGACTAGTGAGAGGGGGAGAGATGTCTATGACTAGTGAGGGGGATAGAGATGTCTATGACTAGTGAGAGGGAGAGAGATGTCTCTGACTAGTGAGAGGGGGAGAGATGTCTATGACTAGTGAGGGGGATAGAGATGTCTATGACTAGTGAGAGGGAGAGAGATGTCTCTGACTAGTGAGAGGGGGAGAGATGTCTCTGACTAGTGAGAGGGAGAGAGATGTCTATGACTAGTGAGAGGGGGAGAGATGTCTATGACTAGTGAGAGGGAGAGAGAGAGAGATTGTCTGACTAGTGAGAGGGAGAGAGATGTCTCTGACTAGTGAGAGGGGAGAGATGTCTATGACTAGAGAGGGGGAGAGAGATGTCTATGACTAGTGAGGGGGAGAGAGATGTCTCTGACTAGTGAGGGGGAGAGAGATGTCTCTGACTAGTGAGAGGGGGAGAGATGTCTCTGACTAGAGAGGGAGAGAGATGTCTATGACTAGTGAGGGGGAGAGAGATGTCTCTGACTAGTGGAGGGGGAAGAGAGGGAGAGATGTCTCTGACTAGTGAGAGGGAGAGAGATGTCTATGACTAGTGAGAGGGAGAGAGATGTCTCTGACTAGTGAGAGGGAGAGAGATGTCTATGACTAGAGAGGGAGAGAGATGTCTATGACTAGTGAGGGGGAGAGAGATGTCTCTGACTAGTGAGGGGGAGAGAGATGTCTCTGACTAGTGAGGGGGAGAGATGTCTCTGACTAGAGAGGGAGAGAGATGTCTATGACTAGTGAGGGGGAGAGAGATGTCTCTGACTAGTGAGGGGGAGAGAGATGTCTCTGACTAGTGAGGGGGGGAGAGGAGAGATGTCTCTGAATAGTGAGAGGGGAGAGATGTCTCTGACTAGTGAGAGGGGGAGAGATGTCTATGACTAGAGAGGGAGAGAGATGTCTATGACTAGTGAGGGGGAGAGAGATGTCTCTGACTAGTGAGGGGGAGAGAGATGTCTCTGACTAGTGAGAGGGGGAGAGATGTCTCTGACTAGAGAGGGAGAGAGATGTCTATGACTAGTGAGGGGGATAGAGATGTCTATGACTAGTGAGAGGGGGAGAGATGTCTATGACTAGAGAGGGAGAGAGATGTCTATGACTAGTGAGGGGGAGAGAGATGTCTCTGACTAGTGAGGGGGAGAGAGATGTCTCTGACTAGTGGGGGAGAGAGATGTCTCTGACTAGTGAGAGGGGGAGAGATGTCTCTGACTAGTGAGAGGGGGAGAGATGTCTATGACTAGAGAGGGAGAGAGATGTCTATGACTAGTGGGGGGAGAGAGATGTCTCTGACTAGTGAGGGGGAGAGAGATGTCTCTGACTAGTGAGAGGGAGAGATGTCTCTGACTAGAGAGGGGAGAGAGATGTCTATGATAGTGAGGGGGAGAGAGAGGAGAGATGTCTATGACTAGTGAAGAGGAGAGAGGGAGAGAGATGTCTATGACTAGAGAGGGGGAGAGAGAGATGTCTCTGACTAGTGAGGGGGAGAGAGATGTCTCTTGACTAGTGAGGGGGAGAGAGATGTCTCTGACTAGTGAGGGGGAGAGAGATGTCTCTGACTAGTGAGGGGGAGAGAGGTCTCTGACTAGTGAGGGGGAGAGAGATGTCTCTGACTAGTGAGAGGGAGAGAGATGTCTCTGACTAGTGAGAGGGAGAGAGATGTCTCTGACTAGTGAGAGGGAGAGAGATGTCTCTGACTAGTGAGAGGGAGAGAGATGTCTCTGACTAGTGAGAGGGAGAGAGATGTCTCTGACTAGTGAGAGGGAGAGAGATGTCTCTGACTAGTGAGAGGGAGAGAGATGTCTCTGACTAGTGAGAGGGAGAGAGATGTCTCTGACTAGAGAGAGGGAGAGAGATGTCTATGACTAGTGAGAGGGAGAGAGATGTCTATGACTAGTGAGAGGGAGAGAGATGTCTCTGACTAGTGAGGGGGAGAGAGATGTCTCTGACTAGTGAGAGGGAGAGAGATGTCTCTGACTAGTGAGAGGGAGAGAGATGTCTCTGACTAGTGAGAGGGAGAGAGATGTCTATGACTAGTGAGAGGGGAGAGATGTCTATGACTAGTGAGAGGGAGAGAGATGTCTATGACTAGTGAGAGGGGGAGAGATGTCTCTGACTAGTGAGAGGGAGAGAGATGTCTCTGACTAGTGAGAGGGAGAGAGATGTCTATGACTAGTGAGAGGGAGAGAGATGTCTATGACTAGTGAGAGGGGGAGAGATGTCTCTGACTAGTGAGGGGGAGAGAGATGTCTATGACTAGTGAGAGGGGGAGAGATGTCTATGACTAGTGAGAGGGGGAGAGATGTCTATGACTAGTGAGAGGGGGAGAGATGTCTATGACTAGTGAGAGAGGGAGAGAAATGTCTATGACTAGAGAGGGAGAGAGATGTCTATGACTAGTGAGAGAGGGAGAGAAATGTCTATGACTAGTGAGGGGAAGAGGGGGAGAGAGATGTCTATGACTAGTGAGAGGGGGAGAGATGTCTATGACTAGAGAGGGAGAGAGATGTCTATGACTAGTGAGGGAGAGAGAGGGAGAGAAATGTCTATGACTAGTGAGGGGAAGAGGGAGAGAGATGTCTATGACTAGTGAGGGAGAGAGGGAGAGAGATGTCTATGACTAGAGAGGGAGAGAGATGTCTATGACTAGTGAGGGGAAGAGAGGGAGAGAGATGTCTATGACTAGTGAGGGAGAGAGATGTCTATGACTGAGTGAGGGAGAGAGATGTCTATGACTAGTGAGGGGAAAGGGGGAGAGAGATGTCTATGACTAGTGAGGGAGAGAGATGTCTGACTAGTGAGGGGAAGAGAGGGAGAGAGATGTCTATGACTAGTGAGGGGAAGAGGGGGAGAGAGATGTCTGACTAGTGAGGGAGAGAGAGAGAGGGAGAGAAATGTCTATGACTAGTGAGGGGGAGAGAGATGTCTATGACTAGTGAGAGAGAGAGGGAGAGAGATGTCTATGACTAGTGAGGGAGAGAGATGTATATGACTAGTGAGGGAGAGAGATGTCTCTATGACTAGAGGGAGGAGAGAGATGTCTATGGCTAGTGAGGGGAAGAGGGGAGAGAGATGTCTATGACTAGTGAGGGAGAGAGAGAGGGAGAGAAATGTCTATGACTAGTGAGGGGGAGAGAGATGTCTATGACTAGTGAGGGAGAGGAGAGGAGGGAGAGAGATGTCTATGACTAGTGAGGGAGAGAGATGTCTATGACTAGTGAGGGAGAGAGATGGAGAGAGATGTCATGACTAGTGAGGGAGAGAGGGGGAGAGAAATGTCTATGACTAGTGAGGGGAAGAGGGGGAGAGAGATGTCTATGACTAGTGAGGGGAAGAGGAGGAGAGAGATGTCTATGACTAGTGAGGGAGAGAGATGTCTATGACTAGTGAGGGAGAGAGATGTCTATGACTAGTGAGGGAGAGAGATGTCTATGACTAGTGAGGGAGAGAGGGGGAGAGAAATGTCTATGACTAGTGAGGGGAAGAGGGGGAGAGGATGTCTATGACTAGTGAGGGGGAAGAGGGGAGAGAGATGTCTATGACTAGTGAGGGAGAGAGATGTCTATGACTAGTGAGGGAGAGAGATGTCTATGACTAGTGAGGGAGAGAGAGTTCTATGACTAGTGAGGGAGAGAGATGTCTATGACTAGTGAGGGAGAGAGATGTCTATGACTAGTGAGGGAGAGAGATGTCTATGACTAGTGAGGGAGAGAGATGTCTATGACTAGTGAGGGAGAGAGATGTCTATGACTAGTGAGGGAGAGGAGATGTCTATGACTAGTGAGGGAGAGAGATGTCTATGACTAGTGAGGGGGAGAGAGATGTCTATGACTAGTGAGGGAGAGAGATGTCTGACTAGTGAGGGGAAGAGAGGGAGAGAGATGTCTATGACTAGTGAGGGGAAGAGGGGGAGAGAGATGTCTGACTAGTGAGGGAGAGAGAGAGAGGGAGAGAAATGTCTATGACTAGTGAGGGAGAGAGATGTCTGACTAGTGAGGGATGAGAGAGAGAGGGAGAAACAATGTCTATGACTAGTGAGGGGGGAGAGAGATGTCTATGACTAGTGAGAGACGAGAGGGAGAGAGATGTCTATGACTAGTGAGGGAGAGAGATGTATAGGACTAGTGAGGGATAGGAACTGTCTAATGACTATGTTAGGGAGAAGAGGGGGAGAGGATGTCTATGACTAGTGAGGAGAGAGATGTCTGACTAGTGAGGGAGAGAGAGGGAGAGAAATCTCTATGACTAGTGAGGGGGAGAGAGATTGTCTATGACTAGTGAGGGAGAGAGGAGAGATGATGTCTATGACTAGTGAGGGAGAGAGATGTCTATGACTAGTGAGGGGGAGAGAATGTCTATGATAGTGAGGGGAAGAGGGGGAGAGAGATGTCTTATGACGAGTGAGGGAGAGAGATGTTCTATGACTAGTTGAGGGAGAGAGATGTCTATGACTAGTGAGGGAGAGATGTCTATGACTAGTGAGCTTGACTAGTGAGAGGATGGTCTGTATGACGGGAGAGAGATGTCTATGACTAGTGAGGGAGAGAGATGTCTAGACTAGTGAGGGAGAGAGATGTCTATGACTAGTGAGGGGAAGAGGGGAGAGAGATGTCTTTGACTAGTGAGGGAGAGAGATGTCTGACTAGTGAGGGGAAGAGAGGGAGAGATGTCTATGACTAGTGAGGGGAAGAGGGGGAGAGAGATGTCTATGACTAGAGAGGGAGAGAAGATGTCTGACTAGTGAGGGAGAGGGAGAGAGGGAGAGAAATGTCTTATGACTAGTGAGGGGAGAGAGATGTCTATGGACTAGTGAGAGAGAGAGGGAGAGAGATGTCTATGACTAGTGAGGGAGAGAGAGGTATATGACTAGTGAGGGAGAGAGATGTCTATGACTAGTGAGGGGAAGAGGGGGAGAGAGATGTCTATGGACTAGTGAGGGAGAGAGATGTCTGGACTAGTGAGGGAGAGAGAGGGAGAGAAATCTCTATGACTAGTGAGGGGGAGAGAGATGTCTATGACTAGTGAGGGAGAGAGGGAGAGAGATGTCTATGACTAGTGAGGGAGAGAGATGTCTATGACTAGTGAGGGAGAGAGGGGGGAGAGAAATGTCTATGGACTAGTGAGGGAGAGAGATGTCTATGACTAGTGAGGGAGAGAGATGTCTATGACTAGTGAGGGAGAGAGAGATGTCTATGACTAGTGAGGGAGAGAGATGTCTATGACTAGTGAGGGGGAGAGAGATGTCTCTGACTAGTGAGGGGAGAGAGATGTCTCTGACTAGTGAGGGAGAGAAGGTCTATGACTAGTGAGGGGAGAGAGATGTCTCTGACTAGTGAGGGGGAGAGATGTCTATGACTAGTGAGGGAGAGAGATGTCTATGACTTAGTGAGGGGAAGAGGGGGAGAGAAATGTCTATGACTAGTGAGGGGAAGAGGGGAGAGAGATGTCTATGACTAGTGAGGGAAGAGGGGAGAGAGATGTCTATGACTAGTGAGGGAAGAGGAGGAGAGAGATGTCTATGACTAGTGAGGGAGAGAGATGTCTATGACTAGTGAGGGAGAGAGATGTCTATGACTAGTGAGGAGGAGAGATGTCTAGGACTAGTGAGGGAAAGGGGAGAGAAATGTCTATGACTAGTGAGGGAAGAGGGGGAGAGAGATGTCTATGACTAGTGAGGGGAAGAGGGGAGAGAGATGTCTATGACTAGTGAGGGAGAGAGATGTCTATGACTAGTGAGGGAGAGAGATGTCTATGACTAGTGAGGGAGAGAGATGTCTATGACTAGTGAGGGAGAGAGTGTCTATGACTAGTGAGGGAGAGAGATGTCTATGACTAGTGAGGGAGAGAGATGTCTATGACTAGTGAGGGAGAGAGATGTCTATGACTAGTGAGGGAGAGAGATGTCTATGACTAGTGAGGGAGAGAGATGTCTATGACTAGTGAGGGGAAGAGGGGAGAGAGATGTCTATGACTAGTGAGGGAGAGAGATGTCTGACTAGTGAGGGGAAGAGAGGGAGAGAGATGTCTATGACTAGTGAGGGGAAGAGGGGGAGAGAGATGTCTATGACTAGAGAGGGAGAGAGATGTCTGACTAGTGAGGGAGAGAGAGAGAGGGAGAGAAATGTCTATGACTAGAGAGGGAGAGAGATGTCTGACTAGTGAGGGAGAGAGAGAGAGGGAGAGAAATGTCTATGACTAGTGAGGGGGAGAGAGATGTCTATGACTAGTGAGAGAGAGAGGGAGAGAGATGTCTATGACTAGTGAGGGAGAGAGATGTCTATGACTAGTTAGGGGAAGAGGGGGAGAGATGTCTATGACTAGTGAGGGAGAGAGATGTCTGACTAGTGAGGGAGAGAGAGGGAGAGAAATCTCTATGACTAGTGAGGGGGAGAGAGATGTCTATGACTAGTGAGGGAGAGAGGGAGAGAGATGTCTATGACTAGTGAGGGAGAGAGATGTCTATGACTAGTGAGGGAGAGAGGGGGAGAGAAATGTCTATGACTAGTGAGGGAGAGAGATGTCTATGACTAGTGAGGGAGAGAGATGTCTATGACTAGTGAGGGAGAGAGAGATGTCTATGACTAGTGAGGGAGAGAGATGTCTATGACTAGTGAGGGGGAGAGAGATGTCTCTGACTAGTGAGGGGGAGAGAGATGTCTCTGACTAGTGAGGGAGAGAGATGTCTATGACTAGTGAGGGGGAGAGAGATGTCTCTGACTAGTGAGGGGGAGAGAGATGTCTCTGACTAGTGAGGGGGAGAGAGATGTCTCTGACTAGTGAGGGGGAGAGAGATGTCTATGACTAGTGAGGGGGAGAGAGATGTCTCTGACTAGTGAGGGGGAGAGAGATGTCTCTGACTAGTGAGGGGGAGAGAGATGTCTCTGACTAGTGAGGGGGAGAGAGATATGTCTATGACTAGTGAGGGGGAGAGAGATGTGTCTGACTAGTGAGGGGGAGAGAGATGTCTCTGACTAGTGAGGGGGAGAGAGAGATGTCTATGACTAGTGAGGGGGAGAGAGATGTCTCTGACTAGTGAGGGGGAGAGAGAGATGTCTATGACTAGTAAAGGGAAGAGGGGGATATGAAACTACAACCTGATGTATTCCTACATATACCCCGTATATAAGTCAAGTGTTTATATACGGTTATATGTCTACTGGAGGTGTTTGTATAACTTTATTGATCTCAACCTGAATGCACAGCAATCCCAGGGTCCCTTTCTCACTCGTTTGTATTCCTTCCTCTGTTGCCCAGGGTTACCCAGCACACTCTTCCTCCTCTCACGCTCTTCCTCAATCACCCTCCCAAGTGTGTTTTTTTCCCTCTTCTACTTACACTAGGAAAAGGAAACTGAAAGAAGACTTTGGAAAGCAATCATTTATGAGCAGGAATTGTTATTTTTTAAAGCCATTCTTTTTTGTTGTCCTACATGTTTTTATCTTGATTATTGTTCTTGAATATGGAAATACACAGGAAATAGTAATGATTTGATTGATTGAAATTTTCCCCAACTGATGTTTTTATTTTTGGCCTTTTGATTGGCTCTTCCTGTTTTGTAGCCATCTCCATTGCTACTTCGTGATCGGTTGTTTTTGATGTACATTGATCAGGGCATCTTGTTCAGGACAGAAAGGTCCTGTTTAGAACTGACAAGATTCCTCATTCAATATGACAGAATCATGCCATGATGTTTGGCCTGAAATTCAAGTCATCCTAATCATGTTCCAAACACATGACCCAATAATCAATTAAGCAGTAGATGTTGATTGTGAGTTTGGCAATTAATACACTTTTTTTTTTTGCAGTAGATTCAATCAAAGTTCATCCTTATCAAGATAGTTTGACATTCATAAATATGATCTGAATCAAACATTTGTTTTCTGAAATCGATTGTGATGTTTAGTAAGTCACTATAACACTCTTATACAGGGAAACAAATCATTCTGATTGGGCAACAGGGGGCTGTGAATTTTAAGTTTCTGAAATACAAAAATTGTTATTGTGTAGGTCTTTCATTTTAAGTCTGATAATGTATACATGTCTGTGAGCGTAATTCACAGACTTGCCGAAACATGTGAATTGTATGTAAACCCATCATGTGTCAATAGTCACATGATGAAAATGGCAGTTTGATGACTGTTGTCTTGTTATTGTTTTAAACCACTTTGGTTGTTCCCTGTCCAGGTTTTTACAATGACGTGAGCTGCAGTTTACACAGATACACAAATATAGGAATGTATATGAAATGTTAAACAAGAGAAAGTGAAATGTTTGGTTTTTCTATTAAATTGTTATATTGTCAAGAACTTGTGGGTGGATATTTGTTTATTTTAGGGGTCGGGGGGCTGTAACACTTGAACTGTTACTTTTGAGAAATGTGATGATTGTACAACGTCACTCCTATGTATAAAATGTGTAGCCTAGTCATCAGACCTGGGTTATAACACTATCAGGTATTTCAATAGATTTCAAAACAAGTATTCAGAACCTTTTATTTGAAAAAACAAGTAATTTAATATGGGATTGTGTTTGAAGTACTCAAATACGCTGACTCAAATACACTACTCAGGTATTTAAATAGTATTTGAGAACACTTTCAAATACAATTTGGTCAACTACTTGGTTTTTACAAATAAACGTTCAAATAAAAGTATTTGTTTTAGGTTGTGTATTTGGAAATACCAAAATACACAGAAAAAAATATTTAAATAACATACTCAAATTCACATTTGAAATGAGGTCTGAGTCATATGCATAAAACCCATGACTTTGTCCTCAACAGTTTTTAGAATGTTCAGTATGTTCACATGGTCTCTACCTATATAGGAGAGGAACAGACAGTCCATAAATCCATCCATCCTCTGTCCATCTATAGAAACACAGATGGTTTCACTACGTAAGAGAGGAACAGAGACAGTCCATAAATCCATCCATCCTCTGTCCATCTATAGAAACACAGATGGTTTCACTACGTAAGAGAGGAACAGAGACAGTCCATAAATCCATCCATCCTCTGTCCATCTATAGAAACACAGATGGTTTCACTACGTAAGAGAGGAACAGAGACAGTCCATAAATCCATCCATCCTATGTGTCCATCTATAGAAACACAGATGGTTTCACTACGTAAGAGAGGAACAGAGACAGTCCATAAATCCATCCATCCTATGTGTCCATCTATAGAAACACAGATGGTTTCACTACGTAAGAGAGGAACAGAGACAGTCCATAAATCCATCCATCCTATGTGTCCATCTATAGAAACACAGATGGTTTCACTACGTAAGAGAGGAACAGAGAGACAGTCCATAAATCCATCCATCCTCTGTCCATCTATAGAAACACAGATGGTTTCACTACGTAAGAGAGGAACAGAGACGAGGATAGGAAGCATACGTAGTGAAAGGTTGCTCTTTTTAGAATAAGCTTCTCTCTCATTCTCCCTCATCGTTTGGCTCATCATAGGCTAGTTGTTCCACAGACTCTGTCGTTAGATGTGTTTAGTACCAATGAACTAGATGGCTAAAAAACACCATCAGTATCACCAACCATGGAGAGATACAGGGTGAACAGGCTTTTGTTCTAGCCCAGCACTAACATACACTAACTCATTCAGGTGTTGAAGAGCATGTAGTGACAAATCTTAGTCACACACAGGCACACATGCATCCTACATATGCTAGCCCCACCCATATTCCTCACAGGACAGTATTTTTAGCTGAAACCTGATCCCTTCAGCAACAGAGAATAAAGGCAACCCTGCAAAACCCCTGCCTTTAACTAGCTCCGTGGACACACACACACTAACCCGTTCTGACATGCAGACATACACACTGTGACGCAGACACGCAGCAGGACGTTACGTACACATGGGGACACACCCGTCTACAGTCCAGTAAGGAAAATAAAAGAATGAGACGTGTGAGCTGAGGGCTGAAGTTATTCTCCACCAATCTGGAACAGAGTTCCATTACAGAGACACACTGCAGCAGACATTACGGATCCATAACCAGGTAATGTATAACTTAATGTATACCCATATCTCTGTGTGTTAGAGAGGGATACGTGTGTAAATAGTAGTGAGAGAGCTGTGTGTGAGTCAGACTCAAGCCCTTCCTGTGTGTGAATACTTTCCTCAGTGCAGACAGCCTGCCTGACTAATATGGCCAGATTAAATGTGCACGTATAAACAATGGCCTGTTTTGGAACCCTGTTTGATTGTAGATGGGAGGAAGAGAGATCCTGTTCACATTATATATTTCATTTTGATTGAAAAACCAATGGGTTGTAGAACAGTTGTAGAAGCTCTGAGTGTTAACGGGGTCAGAGAATGACAGGGAGCCAAGGATCAGATAGGGACGACCCCATTCATTTCCAGTGCATATTTAAATCCAGAGGGGTATGTGTAATAGATTTTTTTAAATAAAAGGAGGGGGGCCTACAAGCCACTTCACTCACTGAGCTATTTGTTTCTCTGCAGCTTCAAGACTTCTAAAGGATGAAGAACCTTAAACTTCTCATCCTCTCTCTCTCCATCTGCCTGTTGCTGGGCAACCTGGGGGTGAGTGGCTACAGTAATGTCGAACCCTGTCAACGGTCCCGATGCAATAACTGCCATGAAAAGTTCCTATACCGGCATGTGCGTCCAAATACCCCGCTAACGACGGACCGCAACGCGTGGGAGAAGTATCTACGTGAACAAAATGACTGCTCAAGACCCACGCAGTCCTTCCTCCATCCCAAAGACCGGGAGAGGGTGGACGCGGTCTGCTCCAGCTCTGGGGGAAAGAGGTACCAGGGGAACCTGTGCATCAGCCAAAGCCCGTTCACATTTCTAACAGTGAGGAGTGAGACTGGGACCTGCGGTGTGTCCAGCGTGCGGGAAGAGACCAAGCATTTGATCCTGGCATGTGAGGTGCTGGAGAACAGGTGTGTGCCCGTCCACTTCGAGGGGAACCGCGAGGGGAGCAAGCCCGACAATAACGCTGCAGGATGTGGCAGCACGGAGAAAGGGAAGGGCTCAAGCTTCAAAGTATCAGGAATGTGGCTGGCATCTTCATTGATACTCATGTTTCTCTCACAACTCCTTTTCTGAACAGTTAATGGGGAGGAGGGGGTGGGGGGTGGGGGGTGGGGGGCAGATAGTCAAACAATACATCAAAAGGAAGTTTGTTTTAAACTGTCTGTCCTACACTCTAAAAAGTGTCTGTCCTACACTCTAAAAAGTGTCTGTCCTACACTCTAAAAACTGTCTGTCCTACACTCTAAAAAGTGTCTGTCCTACACTCTAAAAACTGTCTGTCCTACACTCTAAAAAGTGTCTGTCCTACACTCTAAAAAGTGTCTGTCCTACACTCTAAAAAGTGTCTGTCCTACACTCTAAAAAGAAAATGTTCCTGGAGTATCCTTTAGGGGTTCTTCAAATGTAATGTGTGGGTGAACTGCTATGAGTTCTTCAAAGAACCCCTTTTAATGGATCCTCAGAGAAGCTTTTGAAGAACCTTTGGGGTACATTTTTTGAACGACCCCTCTCCCCTATTATTAATAAAGGTAATAACAAAAACAACAATAACACAATATTTTATTGTTCTCAGTGTTTATTATGATTGTAGTGGTAAAAGCAGAATAATAAAATCTAAATATGATGTAAACTCCCAGCAGAGCCCCAAGTCCAGTGGAAGTCCAATGGATGTATATCCTCTGGTGTGTTGATGTCATTGTGTTGATGTTCTCCGTATCCATACCCAGAATGAGGCGTATTTCTGTCTGTAATAAAGCCCTTTTGTGGGAGAAACTCATTCTGATTGGCTGGGCCTGGCTCCCCAGTAGGAGGGCCTATGCCCTCCCAGGCCCACCCATGGCTGCGCCCCTGTCCAGTCATGTGAAATCCATAGATTAGGGCCTAATTGATTTATTTAAATAGACTGATTTCCTTAATTAAATGTAACTCAGCAAAATCTTTGAAATAGTTGCATGTTGCATTTATATTTTTGTTCCGTATACTTCCATATATACTTCCATTCATTGGTGAGTAGCCCAAACCGTTCTGAAGCTACAGACAGAAGTTGGCAGATCGGTGGTACCGACTTGCGGGGGTCGTAGAAAACTGAGAACACCATCATGTTGGTGAGAGTCTCATCTTTCCATAGATGGGTCATATTAGTTTGTTGACCAAACCGTTCGGACGCTACAGACGTTTTTGTGAGAAGAACGATTTCCGCCATGTCTCATGGTCTGACAAACAGTAGCTTGGTCACCTTCCACCACAGATGCGGAAGGACGCCGTTGGAAGGACGCCATGAGGTGAATTGAGACGCAGCCCATCCAAAAGGCTACATATCTCTAGCTTAACGCTACAATATGTCACTTTTTGGGCAACCCAACCAAATTCACATAGAAATATGAGTTATAGATATTTCATGAAAGCAAGTCTAAGAAGCGGTAGATCTGTTCTATGTGTGCTATTTTTGCGTCTTTTACTTTCAGTTTTGTACACAAGCAATATTTTTGGTTATTGATGGTACTATGATTCTCTACACAATGACTGCCTGTTTTGTCATAACCTAAAATTAGGTGAACTATTAGAATTTTATCAACCAGGAAATGGCGGAGTGATTTCTTAATAGTACATCTTTAAACAGAGGGATTTTGATGGGGATTTTTTTATTATGCTAATTAGATTTAAGCGGGGGGCGCGGACATCGACTCTAGGGGGTGTAGACTGCCATGTATTCAGGTCTCGTCCTGGGCTATAACGTTTCCCTCACAACATTTAAAATACTGCCATGTATTCAGGTCTCGTCCTGGGCTATAACGTTTCCCTCACAACATTTAAAAGACTGCCATGTATTCAGGTCTCGTCCTGGGCTATAATGTTTCCCTCACAACATTTAAAAGACTGCCATGTATTCAGGTCTGACCCTGGGTCTGACCCTGGGCTATGATAGCCTGGGTACCTTGTACTCTGTGTCATATGCCAAAGATTTTTAGCGTAAAAAGAGTGGCAAGGAGGGGAATGATAGCTAAACAGACTGGTACCCGTACCAGACTAGGGCTTTGACGTTTCACACACAACAGCTAATAGACTGCCATGTTTTGTTCTCTCACGACATATATTCTGAACAGAAAGACTGGTCATTTGTTTTGTCATGTGTATGTTATGGACGGTGTTGCCTGTTCCTGTGTGTCAGTCAGGGATTTGTCTATGGCTGTGGGCCCCAGCCTAATGTTGGCGTCAGCATTTCATTACCTTGTACTTCATTTGAAAAAGTGTATTGTATCATGCTGAATATATGCACTATCAATAACGGTTGATTTGGTAGAATGTTGAAGAGCAGCATCATCAGCCAGAATCATCAGCCAGCATCATCAGCTAGCACCATAGGGCTTAAAGCAGGGGTTAAACCACATGACCTCATCTGAGAGGTCACACACAAGCAACACATTCAGAGTTGGCAGGCATGTGCTTTACTATGAGCATGTAAACATGTAATTACACCCCATCAGCCTACAACAGCTTTTGTAGGCCTGAAGAAAAAAAAAGAGAAAGAAAAAATATTTTTAGGAACTCAGTCGGGGTCTCAACTTACTATTGAGAGTTACAATAGTAGAATACATAAGGTGCCATTTTGAAATCTGGTTGTACATCACTAGTTTTTCTCTTATGTCAGTCACTGACATTCACTCAATTAGCAATGTCTGCTAACATTTTTTAGATTGGTAAGTTAGTCTAGTGTTCAGCTATCTAAACTTGTAGTAATCATGGACCGGGGGTCACTCTCACTTAGATATCATATTAAAAACTGCAAACATTTCTCTTCACCCTATTGCAAAATGTGTAGAATTGAAGGAGATTTGCTGTAAAATTGCAAATGTTTCTCTCCGCCCCATGGCAAAATTAGTAGCATGCATTAAATTTGTTATAAAACTGCCAAACCTTATCTCCACCCTATGGCAAAATGTGTAGAATTGCAGAAAATGTACTCTAAAACTTCCATCACAAGGATAGGAGCACGTAAGGATGCATTGTGAAAGTATCAGAGCAGTGTCGTGGTCAGGAAGAACTTAGTACTGAGATGGAATGTGGGCATTCTTCAGTGTTTCTATAGGGTGGACAGCATTAACTTTTAGCCTAGTTCTGCTCAATGGGCAATTGAACAGGGATAGAATGTGAAAGAGGAAGTTCATTTGTGGTTTAGACAATTCTGAACTATTGGGCTATTCAGGGCTCCACTGTGACCCCTTTCCTTGTTCTATAGGCCACTCAGGTCCAGCTTCTCTATCACACATGCACTGTGTGAGGGACGTCTAGAAATAGAGGGCCATATGTGGAGCTCACCTGGTGAAACTTGTTCTGCATGCACACACAAACACAGACACACGCATGTACACCAGTGGAGGCTGGTGGGAGAAGCTATAGGAGGACGGGATCAGTATAATGGCTGGAATGGAATAAATGGAACGGTATCAAACACATCTAATGTATGGAAACCACACGTTTGACTCTATACCATTTATTCCATTCTAGCTGTTACAATGAGCCCGTCCTCCAATAGCTCCTCCCACCAGCCTCCACTGACGCACACACTATGTAACTGAACTCACATACACGGCCGGTTCCAGGGAACTCACATAGAGGGCCAGTTCCAGGGAACTCACATAGAGGGCCGGTTCCAGGGAACCCACATAGAGGGCCGGTTCCAGGGAACTCACATAGAGGGCCGGTTCCAGGGAACTCACATAGAGGCCCGGTTCCAGGGAACTCACATAGAGGGCCGGTTCCAGGGATAAGTGACATAAACTCACATACACGGCCGGTTCTAGGCATAAGTGACATAAACTCACATACACGGCCGGTTCTAGACATAAGAGACATAAACTCACATACACGGCCGGTTCTAGACATAAGAGACATAAACTCACATACACGGCCCGGTTCTAGGCATAAGAGACATAAACTCACATACACGGCCGGTTCTAGACATAAGAGACATAAACTCACATACACGGCCGGTTCTAGACATAAGAGACATAAACTCACATACACGGCCGGTTCTAGACATAAGAGACATAAACTCACATACACGGCCGGTTCTAGACATAAGAGACATAAACTCACATACACGGCCGGTTCTAGACATAAGAGACATAAACTCACATACACGGCCAGTTCTAGACATAACAGACATAAACTCACATACACGGCCGGTTCTAGACATAAGAGACATAAACTCACATACACGGCCGGTTCTAGACATAACAGACATAAACTCACATACACGGCCGGTTCTAGACATAAGAGACATAAACTCACATACACGGCCGGTTCTAGACATAAGAGACATAAACTCACATACACGGCCGGTTCTAGACATAAGAGACATAAACTCACATACACGGCCGGTTCTAGACATAAGAGACATAAACTCACATACACGGCCGGTTCTAGACATAAGAGACATAAACTCACATACACGGCCGGTTCTAGACATAAGAGACATAAACTCACATACACGGCCGGTTCTAGACATAAGAGACATAAACTCACATACACGGCCGGTTCACTAAGGGCTTTTCTGGAACTTTGTTATTCATTTTTTTACCTTTAATTATCTAGGCAAGTCAGTTAAGAACAAATTCTTATTTACAATGATGGCCTCCCAAAAGGCAAAAGGCCTCCTAAGGGAATGGGGGCTGGGATAAAAACTAAAATCTGCAAATAAAATCTCTCATCACGACGAGAGACAACACAACACTACATATAGAGAGACCTAAGACGACAAAATAGCATGGACGCAACACATGAAAACACAGCATGGTAGCAACACAACATGACAACAACATGGTAGCAACACAACATGGCAGCAGCACAACATGGTAGCAACACAAAACATGGTACAAACATGAGTCCCTGAACTGAGTCAGGGTCTCAATTGAGAGTAAGAATAGTAGAATTAATCAGGTGCAATTTCGACATTTGGTTGTGCATCAGCAGTTTTTCCTTATTATTTTTTCTCTGACGTCAGTCACTGACAGCAGGTTTCCATCCAATTGGTGACAGATTTTCATGTGAATATTCTAACATCAGCATAAAAACAATCTGCACGTTTTCCCATCAGAGATGTGTTTCCATCAAATTGACTTGTTGCAGATAAAACCCTGTGCGTGATGATGCAGTGCACAGAAACATACATTTTCCATATAAATTCCCATGTACCGAATATACAGTACCAGTCAAAAGTTTGGACACACCTCATTTAAGGGTTTTTCTTTATTTTTACTATTTTCTACATTGTAGAATAATAGTGAATACATCAAAACTATGAAATAACACATATGGAATCATGTAGTAACCAAAAAAGTGTTAAACAAATCAAAATATATTTTAGATTTGAGATTCTTCAAAGTAGCCACCCTTTGCCTTGATGACAGCTTTGCACACTCTTGGCATTCTCTCAACCAGCTTCATGAGGAATGCTTTTCCAACAGTCTTGAAGGAGTTCCCACATACGCTGAGCTACTTTTCCTTCACTCTGCAGTCCAACGCATCCCAAACCATCTCAATTGGGTTGAGGTCGGGTGATTGTGGAGGGCAGGTAATCTGATACATCTCTTGGTCAAATAGCCCTTACACAGCCTGGAGGTGTGTTTTGGGTCATTGTCCTGTTGAAAAACAAAGCCCAAACCAGATGGGATGACGTATCGCTGCAGAATGCTGTGGTGGCCATGCTGGTTAAGTGGGCCTTGAATTCTAGATAAATCACAGGCATTGTTACCAGCAAAGCCCCCCCACACCATCACACCTCCTCCTCCCTGCTTCACGGTGGGAACCACACATGCAGAGATGATCCGTTCACCTACTCTGCGTTTCACAAAGACACGGCGGTTGGAACCAAAAATCTCAAATTTGGACTCATCAGACCAAAGGACAGATTTCCACTGTTCTAATGTCCATTGCTCATGTTTCTTGGCCCAAGCAAGTCTCTTCTAATTATTGGTGTCCTTTAGTGGTGGTTTATTTGCAGAAATTCGACAATGAAGGCCTGACTCATGCAGTCTCCTCTGAACAGTTGATGTTGAGATGTGTCTGTTACTTGAACTCTGTGAAGCATTTATTTGGGCTGCAATCTGAGGTGCAGTTAACTCTAATGAACATATCCTCTGCAGCAGAGGTAACTCTGGGTCTTCCTTTCCTGTGTGGGTCCTCATGAGAGCCAGTTTCATCATAGTGCTTGATGGGTTTTGCAACTGCACTTCAAGAAACTTGAACTTCTTGAACTTTTCCTGATTGACTGGCCTTCATGTCTTAAAGTAATGATGAACTGTCGTTTCTCTTTCCTTAATTGAGCTGTTCATGCCATGAAATGGGATGGCAGGTAGCCTAGTTGTTAGAGAGTTGGGCCAGTAACCGAAAGGTTGCTGGATCGAATCCCTGAGCTGACAAGGTCAAAAATCTGTCATTTTGCCCCTGAACAAGGCAGTTAACCCACTGTTCCCTGGTATGATGTCATTGTAAATAAGAACTTGTTCTTAACTGACTTGCCTAGTTAAATATATATTTTTTTTTTAAATGGACTTGGTATTTTACCAAATAGGGCTATCTTCTGTATACCACCCCTCACAACAAAACTGATTGACTCAAACGCATTAAGAAGGAAAGAAATTACACAAATGAACTTTTAAGAAGGCACACCTGTTAATTGAAATGCATTCCAGGTGACTACCTCATGAAGCTGGTTGAGAGAATGCCAAGCTGTCATCAAGGAAAGGGTGGCTATTTGAAGAAACTCAAATATAAAATCTATTTTGATTTGTTTAACACTTTCTTGGTTACTACATGATTCCATATGTGTTATTTCATAGTGTTGATGTCTTCACCACTATTTTATAATGTAGAAAATAATTTTTAAAATTAAGACTTTTGACTGGTACTGTATTTTTATTAAATGGGTTTCATTTGCATTTTCAATGCTGATGGTTTTGTAACAAAAATGTTCCGTTTTCGCACGAGCGCTCTATTGAACAACTTGCAGATCCAGTGCGGGTATAGCCTACATGATGAGATCATTACAAAAGAGCAAGATTCTTTTTATTTGTCAAATGGCAGCCAATCATGCCACCAGAATTAGACGTTTGATATTTATTGGAAAGGAGCATCAAGCTCATTGCGTGCACATCCCGGTGAAGTTCATCATCATTTATTTCATCTGTAGCCTAATTAACTACATTTTCCGAGTCGTAGTGGGCGGACCACACACCATCACCAGGTGACTCCGAGTTTACTTCGATATGATGTGATATGATATTTGCGCATAAAGTAGTTTCCACCACCGTGTCTCGCATCATTTTGACAACTCAAAAAGATCCCACCTTGTCTAGTTTATATTGTTTTGTGGACATTTGGAAAGTTTACTGACAAATGTAATGTTTCCATTAGGCCTGTAGTGATTTATTTTATCGGACATGTACTTTACTCCTATAAAAAGTTTGGATGTAAACCTGGTTAGTCATTCAATTAGCAATGTCAACACATTTTGGGGGATTGGTAGTTATCCTAGTCATCTATCTAAACGTTGGCTGAATACCAACGGGCATGCAGGACACGTGCCCGGGGCTCTTACCTCCAGGTGCCCCCATGGATTTTGTTCGTAATTCTCACTCAAATATTATATGAACATAAGTCATAACAAAATGTGTAGAATTGCAGGAAATTTGCTTTAACACGGCAAAAATGTATCTCCACCCAATGACAAATGGGTAGCATTGCAGTAGCCCTCTGAGTAGCCCTATGAGTAGCCCTCTGAGTAGCCCTATGAGTAGCCGTCTGAGTAGCCCTCTGAGTAACCCTATGAGTAGCCCTCTGAGTAACCCTATGAGTAGCCCTATGAGTAGCCCTCTGAGTAGCCCTATGAGTAGCCCTCTGAGTAACCCTATGAGTAGCCCTATGAGTAGCCCTCTGAGTAGCCCTATGAGTAGCCCTCTGAGTAGCCCTCTGAGTAGCCCTATGAGTAGCCCTCTGAGTAGCCCTCTGAGTAGCCCTATGAGTAGCCCTATGAGTAGCCCTATGAGTAACCCTATGAGTAGCCCTATGAGTAGCCCTATGAGTAACCCTATGAGTAGCCCTATGAGTAGCCCTCTGAGTAGCCCTCTGAGTAGCCCTATGAGTAGCCCTCTGAGTAGCCCTATGAGTAGGCCTCTGAGTAGCCCTCTGAGTAACCCTATGAGTAGCCCTCTGAGTAACCCTATGAGTAGCCCTATGAGTAGCCCTCTGAGTAGCCCTATGAGTAGCCCTCTGAGTAACCCTATGAGTAGCCCTATGAGTAGCCCTCTGAGTAGCCCTATGAGTAGCCCTCTGAGTAGCCCTCTGAGTAGCCCTCTGAGTAGCCCTCTGAGTAGCCCTATGAGTAGCCCTCTGAGTAGCCCTATGAGTAGCCCTCTGAGTAGCCCTCTGAGTAACCCTATGAGTAGCCCTCTGAGTAACCCTATGAGTAGCCCCATGAGTAGCCCTCTGAGTAGCCCTATGAGTAGCCCTCTGAGTAACCCTATGAGTAGCCCTATGAGTAGCCCTATGAGTAGCCCTCTGAGTAGCCCTATGAGTAGCCCTCTGAGTAGCCCTCTGAGTAGCCCTATGAGTAGCCCTCTGAGTAGCCCTCTGAGTAGCCCTATGAGTAGCCCTATGAGTAGCCCTATGAGTAACCCTATGAGTAGCCCTATGAGTAGCCCTATGAGTAACCCTATGAGTAGCCCTATGAGTAGCCCTCTGAGTAGCCCTCTGAGTAGCCCTATGAGTAGCCCTCTGAGTATCCCTATGAGTAGCCCTCTGAGTAGCCCTATGAGTAGCCCTCTGAGTAGCCCTCTGAGTAACCCTATGAGTAGCCCTCTGAGTAACCCTATGAGTAGCCCTATGAGTAGCCCTCTGAGTAGCCCTATGAGTAGCCCTCTGAGTAACCCTATGAGTAGCCCTATGAGTAGCCCTCTCAGTAGCCCTATGAGTAGCCCTCTGAGTAGCCCTCTGAGTAGCCCTCTGAGTAGCCCTATGAGTAGCCCTCTGAGTAGCCCTCTGAGTAGCCCTCTGAGTAGCCCTATGAGTAGCCCCCTGAGTAGCCCTATGAGTAGCCCTATGAGTAGCCCTATGAGTAACCCTATGAGTAGCCCTATGAGTAACCCTATGAGTAGCCCTATGAGTAGCCCTCTGAGAAGCCCTCTGAGTAGCCCTCTGAGTAGCCCTCTGAGTAGCCCTATGAGTAGCCCTCTGAGTAGCCCTATGAGTAGCCCTCTGAGTAGCCCTATGAGTAGCCCTATGAGTAGCCCTATGAGTAGCCCTATGAGTAACCCTATGAGTAGCCCTCTGAGTAGCCCTCTGAGTAGCCCTCTGAGTAGCTCTCTGAGTAGCCCTCTGAGTAGCCCTATGAGTAGCCCTATGAGTAGCCCTATGAGTAGCTCTCTGAGTAGCCCTATGAGTAGCCCTATGAGTAGCTCTCTGAGTAGCCCTATGAGTAGCCCTATGAGTAGCCCTATGAGTAGCTCTCTGAGTAGCTCTCTGAGTAACCCTATGAGTAGCCCTATGATTAGCTCTCTGAGTAGCCCTATGAGTAGCCCTATGAGTAGCTCTCTGAGTAGCCCTCTGAGTAGCCCTATGAGTAGCCCTATGAGTAGCCCTATGAGTAGCTCTCTGAGTAGCCCTCTGAGTAGCCCTATGGGTAGCCCTATGAGTAGCCCTATGAGTAGCCCTATGAGTAGCTCTCTGAGTAGCCCTATGAGTAGCCCTCTGAGTAGCTCTCTGAGTAGCTCTCTGAGTAGCTCTCTGAGTAACCCTCTGAGTAACCCTCTGAGTAGCCCTCTGAGTAGCCCTCTGAGTAACCCTATGAGTAGCCCTCTGAGTAACCCTATGAGTAGCCCTATGAGTAGCCCTCTGAGTAGCCCTATGAGTAGCCCTCTGAGTAACCCTATGAGTAGCCCTATGAGTAGCCCTCTGAGTAGCCCTATAAGTAGCCCTCTGAGTAGCCCTCTGAGTAGCCCTCTGAGTAGCCCTATGAGTAGCCCTCTGAGTAGCCCTCTGAGTAGCCCTCTGAGTAGCCCTATGAGTAGCCCTCTGAGTAGCCCTATGAGTAGCCCTATGAGTAGCCCTATGAGTAACCCTATGAGTAGCCCTATGAGTAGCCCTATGAGTAACCCTATGAGTAGCCCTCTGAGTAGCCCTCTGAGTAGCCCTCTGAGTAGCCCTCTGAGTAGCCCTATGAGTAGCCCTCTGAGTAGCCCTATGAGTAGCCCTCTGAGTAGCCCTATGAGTAGCCCTATGAGTAGCCCTATGAGTAGCCCTATGAGTAACCCTATGAGTAGCCCTCTGAGTAGCCCTCTGAGTAGCCCTCTGAGTAGCTCTCTGAGTAGCCCTCTGAGTAGCCCTATGAGTAGCCCTATGAGTAGCCCTATGAGTAGCTCTCTGAGTAGCCCTATGAGTAGCCCTATGAGTAGCTCTCTGAGTAGCCCTATGAGTAGCCCTATGAGTAGCCCTATGAGTAGCTCTCTGAGTAGCTCTCTGAGTAACCCTATGAGTAGCCCTATGATTAGCTCTCTGAGTAGCCCTATGAGTAGCCCTATGAGTAGCTCTCTGAGTAGCCCTCTGAGTAGCCCTATGAGTAGCCCTATGAGTAGCCCTATGAGTAGCTCTCTGAGTAGCCCTCTGAGTAGCCCTATGGGTAGCCCTATGAGTAGCCCTATGAGTAGCCCTATGAGTAGCTCTCTGAGTAGCCCTATGAGTAGCCCTCTGAGTAGCTCTCTGAGTAGCTCTCTGAGTAGCTCTCTGAGTAACCCTCTGAGTAACCCTCTGAGTAGCTCTCTGAGTAGCTCTCTGAGTAGCCCTATGAGTAGCCCTATGAGTAGCTCTCTGAGTAGCCCTCTGAGTAGCCCTCTGAGTAGCCCTCTGAGTAGCCCTATGAGTAGCCCTATGAGTAACCCTATGAGTAGCCCTCTGAGTAGCCCTCTGAGTAGCCCTATGAGTAGCCCTATGAGTAGCCCTATGAGTAGCCCTATGAGTAGCCCTATGAGTAGCCCTATGAGTAACCCTATGAGTAGCCCTCTGAGTAGCCCTCGGAGTAGCCCTCTGAGTAGGTCTCTGTGTAGCCCTCTGAGTAGCCCTATGAGTAGCCCTATGAGTAGCCCTATGAGTAGCTCTCTGAGTAGCCCTATGAGTAGCCCTATGAGTAGCTCTCTGAGTATCCCTATGAGTATCCCTATGAGTAGCCCTATGAGTAGCCCTATGAGTAGCTCTCTGAGTAGCTCTCTGAGTAACCCTATGAGTAGCCCTATGAGTAGCTCTCTGAGTAGCCCTATGAGTAACCCTATGAGTAGCTCTCTGAGTAGCCCTCTGAGTAGCCCTATGAGTAGCCCTATGAGTAGCCCTATGAGTAGCCCTATGAGTAGCTCTCTGAGTAGCCCTCTGAGTAGCCCTCTGAGTAGCCCTATGAGTAGCCCTATGAGTAGCCCTATGAGTAGCTCTCTGAGTAGCCCTATGAGTAGCCCTCTGAGTAGCTCTCTGAGTAGCTCTCTGAGTAACCCTCTGAGTAACCCTCTGAGTAGCTCTCTCAGTAGCTCTCTGAGTAGCCCTATGAGTAGCCCTATGAGTAGCTCTCTGAGTAGCCCTCTGAGTAGCCCTATGAGTAGCCCTATGAGTAGCCCCATGAGTAGCTCTCTGAGTAGCCCTCTGAGTAGCCCTCTGAGTAGCCCTATGAGTAGCCCTATGAGTAGCCCTATGAGTAGCTCTCTGAGTAGCCCTATGAGTAGCCCTCTGAGTAGCTCTCTGAGTAGCTCTCTGAGTAGCTTTCTGAGTAACCCTCTGAGTAACCCTCTGAGTAGCTCTCTGAGTAGCTCTCTGAGTAGCCCTATGAGTAGCCCTATGAGTAGCTCTCTGAGTAGCTCTCTGAGTAGCTCTCTGAGTAGCTCTATGAGTAGCCCTATGAGTAGCCCTATGAGTAGCTCTCTGCTGCAAGATCAAATAAAACATATAATTTATTCATCACTTACACAGTTTCCAGCAGGTATAAAATGTGCAGCGAAATGCTTAGGTGCTCCAGTTGTGTGAGAATGGAGCAGGAAAAAAACACACAAAAACAAGCTTTCATAACACTACCTCCAATCCAGCTTGAGTGGGGCGGGCCATCCTTCCAGAGCTGAGAAACATGGGCTTCTAAGGCTACCTCCAACCCAGCTTAGTGAGGCGGGCCATCCTTCCAGAGCTGAGAAACATGGGCTTCTAAGGCTACCTCCAACCCAGCTTAGTGAGGCGGGCCATCCTTCCAGAGCTGAGAAACATGGGCTTCTAAGGCTACCTCCAACCCAGCTTAGTGGGGTGGGCCATCCTTCCAGAGCTGAGAAACATGGGCTTCTAAGGCTACCTCCAACCCAGCTTGAGTGGGGCGGGCCATCCTTCCAGAGCTGAGAAACATGGGCTTCTAAGGCTACCTCCAACCCAGCTTAGTGGGGCGGGCCATCCTTCCAGAGCTGAGAAACATGGGCTTCTAAGGCTACCTCCAACCCAGCTTAGTGAGGCGGGCCATCCTTCCAGAGCTGAGAAACATGGGCTTCTAAGGCTACCTCCAACCCAGCTTAGTGGGGCGGGCCATCCTTCCAGAGCTGAGAAACATGGGCTTCTAAGGCTACCTCCAACCCAGCTTAGTGGGGCGGGCCATCCTTCCAGAGCTGAGAAACATGGGCTTCTAAGGCTACCTCCAACCCAGCTTAATGAGGCGGGCCATCCTTCCAGAGCTGAGAAACATGGGCTTCTAAGGCTACCTCCAACCCAGCTTAGTGGGGCGGACCATCCTTCCAGAGCTGAGAAACATGGGCTTCTAAGGCTACCTCCAACCCAGCTTAGTGGGCGGGCCATCCTTCCAGAGCTGAGAAACATGGGCTTCTAAGGCTACCTCCAACCCAGCTTAGTGGGCGGGCCATCCTTCCAGAGCTGAGAAACATGGGCTTCTAAGGCTACCTCCAACCCAGCTTAGTGGGGCGGGCCATCCTTCCAGAGCTGAGAAACATGGACATCTAAGGCTACCTCCAACCCAGCTTAGTGGGGTGGGCCATCCTTCCAGAGCTGAGAAACATGGACATCTAAGGCTACCTCCAACCCAGCTTAGTGGGGCGGACCATCCTTCCAGAGCTGAGAAACATGGGCTTCTAAGGCTACCTCCAACCCAGCTTAGTGGGGCGGACCATCCTTCCAGAGCTGAGAAACATGGGCTTCTAAGGCTACCTCCAACCCAGCTTAGTGGGGCGGGCCATCCTTCCAGAGCTGAGAAACATGGACTTGTAAGGCTACCTCCAACCCAGCATAGTGGGGTGGGCCATCCTTCCATATGTGAGAAACATGGGCTTCTAAGGCTACCTCCAACCCAGCTTAGTGGGGCGGGCCGTCCTTCCAGAGCTGAGAAACATGGACTTCTAAGGCCTACCTCCAGCCATAGGGACACATGGGACACTACACTACCATGCTGTCACCACTAGGTGGTGTGAGGGCTCCAGTTGTTATTCATGCACCGACACTCTTGAATCTTTCATGAAGCAAAGCACATAACTTTTCACACTTTCATTGCTCTCTATTCTACATCCCTCCTTTTCTCCCTCTCTCTTTTACCCCTCCATGCACCTCTATTCTTCTCTCTCTCTCTTTTACCCCTCCATGCACCTCTATTCTTCTCTCTCTCTCTCTTTTACCCCTCCATGCACCTCTATTCTTCTCTCTCTCTCTTTACCCCTCCATGCACCTCTATTCTTCTCTCTCTCTCTCTTTTACCCCTCCATGCACCTCTATTCTTCTCGCTCTCTCTTTTACCCCTCCATGCACCTCTATTCTTCTCTCTCTCTCTCTTTTACCCCTCCATGCACCTCTATTCTTCTCTCTCTCTCTTTACCCCTCCATGCACCTCTATTCTTCTCTCTCTCTCTTTTACCCCTCCATGCACCTCTATTCTTCTCTCTCTCTCTTTTACCCCTCCATGCACCTCTATTCTTCTCTCTCTCTCTTTTACCCCTCCATGCACCTCTATTCTTCTCTCTCTCTCTTTTACCCCTCCATGCACCTCTATTCTTCTCTCTCTCTCTTTTACCCCTCCATGCACCTCTATTCTTCTCTCTCTCTCTTTTACCCCTCCATGCACCTCTATTCTTCTCTCTCTCTCTTTTACCCCTCCATGCACCTCTATTCTTCTCTCTCTCTCTTTACCCCTCCATGCACCTCTATTCTTCTCTCTCTCTCTTTTACCCCTCCATGCACCTCTATTCTTCTCTCTCTCTTCTTTTACACCTCCATGCACCTCTATTCTTCTCTCTCTCTCTTTACCCCTCCATGCACCTCTATTCTTCTCTCTCTCTCTCTTTTACCCCTCCATGCACCTCTATTCTTCTCGCTCTCTCTCTCCTTCATGTGACTCCATTGTCTTCAATGGAACAGGAATGTTTCTTTTCTGTTTAAGAAATTGGCTTTCTTTCACTTTTTCCATGACCCTTTGTTCGTTTCCATCCTTTCTTTGTTGGCTCCAGAGTAACTCACCCGGTCATGGACAAATCACAGGACCAACTTAGTTCACCGAGAGAGCATCTCACCAAGTAGTCCACTGATGATAAATGCAATGGCGTGGGATTGTCATGAATCTGTGCACTGAATAGTAACATGCAGATATCTGGTGTAGGTGATATCTGTGAAAACAACCTGCAGAGAGACTTATGGTGTCACACACACAAAACTGGTTATTTGCGTACTGTCACAGTCTCTATCTATTCTGAGTCACAGTGAGGTGAAACAAAACAGTCATTATAGGGTCAGAAGCTAGTACAGTCAGAACTCCCATGAAGACTTGCAACGGTCAGAGGTTGACTGTTGAGCACTGGTCATAACACAACCATGACATCAGAGGGCAAAACACACACACGCATACACACGCACACACACACATACACACACACACACACACACACACACACATACACACACACACATACACACACACACATACACACACACATACACACACACACAAGAGTGCGGGGCACATACACAAAATAAGAAAAAAGCAAAAGCAGGAAACAATCGATCACTGAGAGAAAAGAGGAAAAGCTATGAGAAGAATAAAATAATGAGTGCAGAGTGAGATGTAATGGAGGAGTTGAGAGATGGAGGAAACAGAGGAGGGTGGAGGGATGGAGGGGTGCAGGGAGAAGAGGATGGTGGAGAGATGGAGGGAGAGGAGGAGGGTGGAGGGATGCAGGGAGAGGAGCAGGGTGGAGGGGTGCAGGGAGAGGAGGAGGGTGGAGGGGTGCAGGCAGAGGAGGAGGGATGGAGGGAGAGGAGGAGGGTGGAGGGATGGAGGGGTGCAGGGAGAAGAGGATGGTGGAGAGATGGAGGGAGAGGAGGAGGGTGGAGGGGTGCAGGGAGAGGAGGAGGGTGGAGGGGTGCAGGCAGAGGAGGAGGGATGGAGGGAGACGAGGAGGGTGGAGGGGTGCAGGGAGAGGAGGAGGGTGGAGAGATGGAGGGAGAGGAGGTGTGATGAGGGAGAGGAGGAGGGTGGAGGGGTGCAGGAAGAGGAGGAGGATGGAGGGAGAGGAGGAGGGTGGAGGGGTGCAGGGAGAGGAGGAGGTGGAGAGATGGAGGGAGAGGAGGTGTGATGAGGGAGAGGAGGAGGGTGGAGGGGTGCAGGAAGAGGAGGGTGGAGGGGTGCAGGCAGAGGAGGAGGGATGGAGGGAGAGGAGGAGGGTGGAGGGGTGCAGGGAGAGGAGGAGGGTGGAGAGATGGAGGGAGAGGAGGAGGGTGGAGGGTGCAGCTAGAGGAGGAGGGGGGAGGGTGTAAGGCAGAGGAGGAGGGTGAAGGGGTGCAGGCAGAGGAGGAGTGAGGAGGAGTGCAGGGAGAGGAGGAGGGTGGAGGGGTGGCAGGCAGAGGAGGAGGTGGAGGGGTGCAGGGAGAGGAGGAGGGTGGAGGGGTGCAGGGAGAGGAGGAGGTGGAGAGATGGAGGGGAGAGGAGGAGGGATGGCGGGAGAGGAGGAGGGTGGAGGGGTGCAGGGAGAGGAGGACGGTGGAGGGATGGAGGGAGAGGAGGGGGGTGGAGGGGTGAAAGGCGGAGGGTGGAGGGGTGCAGCTAGAGGAGGAGGGGGGAGGGGTGTAAGGCAGAGGAGGAGGGTGAAGGGGTGTAGGCAGAGGAGGAGTGAGGAGGAGTGCAGGGAGAGGAGGAGGGTGGAGGGGTGCAGGCAGAGGAGGAGGGTGAGGGGTGCAGAGAAAGGAGGGTGGAGAGGTGATGGGGTGGTGGGGGTGGAGAGATGAGGGATGGAGGAGGGTGGAGGTTGATGGATGGAGGAGGGTGAGGGTGGAGGTTGAGGGGTGGTGGAGGGTGGAGAGATGAGGGATGGAGGAGGGTGGAGGTTGAGGGGTGGAGGAGGGTGGAGGTTGAGGGATGGAGGAGGGTGGAGGAGGGTGGAGGTTGAGGGGTGGACGGAGGGTGGAGGGTTGAGGGTGGAGGAGGGTGGAGGTTGAGGGAATGGAGGAGGGTGGAGGAGGGTGGAGTTGAGGGTGGAGGAGGTGGAGGTTGAGGGGTGGAGGAGGGTGGAGTTGAGGGGTGGAGGAGGGTGGATGTGAGGGATGAGGGATGGAGGAGGGGTGCAGGGAGAGGAAGAGGGTGGGGGGGGTGCAGGGAGAGGAGGAGGGGTGCAGGGAGAGGAGGAGGGTGCAGGAGGAGGAGAGGGGTGGGAAGGTGTGTTGAGGTGATAAAAACTGGCCTGCACTTTATTGAACCTTTTCGAGTTAAAGAAAACAATCAAAGTAATGAAAACTGCAGCATGTATAGGAGGTGAGAGCATGGGAAAACACTCTTTGTTTTTCTTCTCAGTTTTCCTCAGTGGCTCACTCTACCTCTCCCCCCTCCCATGGTGTTCATTCCGTTCTTGTCTTTCTCTCCAGGGTCTTCTCTATCTCCTCCTCTCATTAATTTCCCTCCTCTTCTCCTTCATCCCCCTCCTCCTCTTCTCCTTCATCCCCCCCTCCTCTTCTCCCTTCATCCCCTCCTCCTCTCTCCCGTTCATCCCCCTCCTCCCTCTTCTCCCTTCATCCCCCTCCTCCTCTATCTGCCCTTCATGCCCCCTCCTCCTCCTTCTCCCTTCATCCCCCTCCTCCTCTTCTCCCATTCAATCCCCACTCTCCTTCCTCTTCATCCCACTCTCCTCTTCCACCCTTCGCGACTCCTCCTCTTCTCCCCCTCATCCCCCTCCTCCGCTTCTCCCTTCATCCCACTCCTCCTCTTCTCCTTCACCCCCTCCTCCTCTTCTCCCTTCATCCCCCTCCTCCTCTTCTCCCTTCATCCCCCTCCTCCTCTTCTCCCTTCATCCCCCCCCTCCTCTTCTCCCTTCATCCCCCTCCTCCTCTTCTCCCTTCATCCCCCTCCTCCTCTTCTCCCTTCATCCCCCTCCTCCTCTGCTCCTTTCATCCCCCTCCTCTCTTCTCCCTTCATCCCCCTCCTCCTCTTCTCCCTTCATCCCCCTCCTCCTCTTCTCCTTCATCATCCCCCTCCTCCTCTTCTTCCTTCATTCCCCTCCTCCTCTTCTCCCTTCATCCCCCTCCTCCTCTTCTCCCTTCATCCCCCTCCTCCTCTTCTCCCTTCATCCCCATCCTCCTCTTCTCCTTCATCCCATCCTCCTCTTCTCCCTTCATCCCCCTCCTCCTCTTCTCCCTTCATCCCCCTCTCCTCTTCTTCCCTTCATCCCACTCCTCCTCTTCTCCCTTCATCCCCCTCCTCCTCTTCTCCCTTCATCCCCCTCCTCCTCTTCTCCCTTCATCCCCCTCCTCCTCTTCTCCCTTCATCCCATCTCCCTCCTCTTCTCCCTTCATCCCACCCCTCCTCTCTCCCTTCATCCCACTCCTCTCTTCTTCCCTTCATCCCACTCCTCCTCTTCTCCCTTCATCCCCCTCCTCCTCTTCTCCCTTCATCCCCCTCCTCCTCTTCTTCCTTCATTCCCCCTCCTCTTCTCCCTTCATCCCCCTCCTCCTCTTCTCCCTTCATCCCCCTCCTCCTCTTCTCCCTTCATCCCCCTCCTCCTCTTCTCCCTTCATCCCCCTCCTCCTCTTCTCCCCTCATCCCCCTCCTCCTCTTCTCCCTTCATCCCACTCCTCCTCTTCTTCCTTCATTCCCCCTCCTCCTCTCTCCCTTCATCCCCCTCCTCCTCTTCTCCCTTCATCCCCTCCTCCTCTTCTCCCTTCATCCCCCTCCTCCTCTTCTTCCTTCATTCCCCCTCCTCCTCTTCACCCTTCATCCCACTCCTCCTCTTCTTCCTTCATTCCTCCTCCTCTTCTCCCTTCATCCACCCCTCCTCCTCTTCTCCCTTCATCCACCCCTCCTCCTCTTCTCCCGTCATCCACCCCTCCTCCTCACTGTCTCATTGTTGAGAACAATGCAATCGAGTGCAATTCACAAATTACCCCTAACAAATAAGGTTAGGATTTGGGGAGGGTAAGCTGATCCTAGATCAGTCCCAAAGGGCAACTTCTACTTCTATCGTTCAATTCACCCCTCCTCCTCTCCCCCTAAATGCCTCTCCCTTCTGCTCTCCCTCTTTTTTTCTCTCCCTCCTAATCTCCCTCCTACTCCCCCATCTGATCTCTCTCCTAATCTCCCTCATACTCCCCCATCTGATCTCCCTCCTAATCTCCCTCCTACTCACCCCTCCTTCTCCCCCTCCTGCTCACCCTCATGTCTTCCGCCTGCTCTCCCTCCAGCTCTCCCTCCTGCCCTCCTCCTGTTCTCCCTCTGTCCAGACTAGCTCATAACAAATGAGGGTGATAATTTGAACCACAAAGAGACGGGGGCAGGAAATTAGATGGTGTGTGTGTGTGTGTGTGTGTTTGTGTGTGTGTGTGTGTGTGTGTGTGTGTGTGTGTGTGTGTGTGTGTGTGTGTGTGTGTGTGTGTGTGTGTGTGTGTGTGTGTGTGTGTGTGTGTGTGTGTGGTTGGGAAGTCCCAGAGAACCGTCTCCAGTGTCCTCTATTATTCTCGGACTAATTCCTGTAAGATAAGATTCTACCCAGGAGGATAAACCAGAAACAAATGTTTAGCAGAGACACATTTCAACACACACACACAGATCCTGTACACTGAAACACACACACACATACACACACCCACAGATCCTGTACACTGAAACACACACACACATACACACACCCACAGATCCTGTACACTGAAACACACACACACATACACACACCCACAGATCCTGTACACTGAAACACACACACACATACACACACCCACAGATCCTGTACACTGAAACACACACACACATACACACACCCACAGATCCCGTACACTGAAACACACATACACACACCCACAGATCCCGTACACTGAAACACACACACAAACATACACACACCCACAGATCTTGTACACTGAAACACACACACAAACATACACACACGCACAGATCTTGTACACTGAAACACACACACACCCACAGATCCTGTACACTGAAACACACACACAAACATACACACACCCACAGATCCTGTACACTGAAACACACACACCAACATACACACGCGCGCAAACATACACACACCCACAGATCTTGTACACTGAAACACACACACAAACATACACACACACACAGTCTTTCACACAGGTCTGGCCTTGATTTACTTTAAGAACATTTCTCACCTTTTCAATTGACAGAGAAAATAATCACTGATCCACAACACAAATGTTTGGCAGAGTGAGGTTTCTACACACACCATTGTTCAATCACCTTATGTTCAGTGAGGTTGACATTTCATTTTCAGTAGCATAGTCCCTCTCTCTCTTTCGTTTTTTTTTATTGAACTAGGCAAGCCAGTTAGGGACTAATTCTAATTTACAATGACGGTGTAGACCGACCAAACCCCGATGACGTTGGACCAATTGAGTGCCACCCAATGGCACTTTCAATCACGTCCGGTTATGATACAGCCTGAAATGGAACCAGCATGTCTGTAGTGATGCCTGTTGCACTGATACAGTGCCTTCGACCACTGCGCCACTAGGGAGTCCTTTCATACTTTCTTCCTGATGGTCTGTCTTCTATCTGCAGGCTCTCCCCCTCTTTCTTCCTGATGGTCTGTCTTCTATCTGCAGGCTCTCCCCCTCTTTCTTTCAGCTCAACTTCACCCCCCCCCCCCATCTCTCTCTTTTATTCTTGCTCTTTGTGTCGTTAAAACTCTGCCATCCTCTTCTCTAATCAAACCCACATGCCTGGTCAGCCTGCCATCCTCTTCTCTAATCAAACCCACATGCCTGGTCAGCCTGCCATCCTCTTCTCTAATCAAACCCACATGCCTGGTCAGCCTGCCATCCTCTTCTCTAATCAAACCCACATGCCTGGTCAGCCTGCCATCCTCTTCTCTAATCAAACCCACATGCCTGGTCAGCCTGCCATCCTCTTCTCTAATCAAACCCACATGCCTGGTCAGCCTGCCATCCTCTTCTCTAATCAAACCCACATGCCTGGTCAGCCTGCCATCCTCTTCTCTAATCAAACCCACATGCCTGGTCAGCCTGCCATCCTCTTCTCTAATCAAACCCACATGCCTGGTCAGCCTGCCATCCTCTTCTCTAATCAAACCCACATGCCTGGTCAGCCTGCCATCCTCTTCTCTAATCAAACCCACATGCCTGGTCAGCCTGCCATCCTCTTCTCTAATCAAACCCACATGCCTGGTCAGCCTGCCATCCTCTTCTCTAATCAAACCCACATGCCGGGTCAGCCTGCCAGCAACCCAACGAGCTAAAGAGTCACTGCTGCTGTTTGTGTGTGCGCGCGCGTGTGTGTGTGCTGTGTGGGTGAATGAGTTTACTTGTGCTACAGTGGGATAAACCTCAGCTATCAGAAACAAACAGACATATTTACAGGAAAGTCAGATCTCGTGCTCTCTCTCTCTCTCTCTCTGAATCGGAATAGAGGAACAACCATCTCTCAGTAGCATTCTCTAGAATTAGAGGCAAGTAATGGGGTTCAGGGTTCAGAGTTCAGTGTGTATATGTGTGTGTGTGGCTCTCAGTGGTTTCCTGTGAGAATAAAGGCGGTAATGAAGGTCAGGGGTCAAAGGCTGTATAGGTCAGGGTCAAGTTAATCTCTGGTGGGGTTACCGGGGTGACTGGTTTTACTTGGGGTCAACTGGATGATAAAGTGGGGAACGCCACAGACGTGTGTCTTTACTGCAGGCTGGCAGTACACATACGGTCACAGACGTGTGTCTTTACTGCAGGCTGCCAGTACACATACGGTCACAGACGTGTGTCTTTACTGCAGGCTGGCAGTACACATACGGCCACAGACGTGTGTCTTTACTGCAGGCTGGCAGTACACATACGGTCACAGACGTGTGTCTTTACTGCTGGCTGGCAGTACACATACGGCCACAGACGTGTGTCTTTGCTGCAGGCTGGCAGTACACATACGGTCACAGACGTGTGTCTTACTGCAGGCTGGCAGTACACATACGGCCACAGACGTGTGTCTTTACTGCAGGCTGGCAGTACACATACGGTCACAGACGTGTGTCTTTACTGCTGGCTGGCAGTACACATACAGTCACAGACGTGTGTCTTTACTGCTGGCTGGCAGTACACATACGGTCACAGACGTGTGTCTTTACTGCAGGCTGGCAGTACACATACGGCCACAGACGTGTGTCTTTACTGCAGGCTGGCAGTACACATACGGTCACAGACGTGTGTCTTTACTGCTGGCTGGCAGTACACATACGGTCACAGACGTGTGTCTTTACTGCAGGCTGGCAGTACACATACGGCCACAGACCTGTGACTTTACTGCAGGCTGGCAGTACACATACGGTCACAGACGTGTGTCTTTACTGCAGGCTGGCAGTACACATACGGCCACAGACGTGTGACTTTACTGCAGGCTGGCAGTACACATACGGCCACAGACGTGTGTCTTTACTGCAGGCTGGCAGTACACATACGGTCACCGACGTGTGTCTTTACTGCAGGCTGGCAGTACACATACGGCCACAGACGTGTGTCTTTACTGCAGGCTGGCAGTACACATACGGCCACAGACGTGTGACTTTACTGCAGGCTGGCAGTACACATACGGTCACAGACGTGTGTCTTTACTGCAGGCTGGCAGTACACATACGGTCACAGACGTGTGTCTTTACTGCAGGCTGGCAGTACACATACGGCCACAGACGTGTGACTTTACTGCAGGCTGGCAGTACACATACGGTCATAGACGTGTGTCTTTACTGCAGGCTGGCAGTACACATACGGTCACAGACGTGTGTCTTTACTGCAGGCTGGCAGTACACATACGGCCACAGACGTGTGACTTTACTGCAGGCTGGCAGTACACATACGGTCACAGACGTGTGTCTTTACTGCAGGCTGGCAGTACACATACGGTCACAGACGTGTGTCTTTACTGCAGGCTGGCAGTACACATACGGCCACAGACGTGTGACTTTACTGCAGGCTGGCAGTACACATACGGTCATAGACGTGTGTCTTTACTGCAGGCTGGCAGTACACATACGGTCACAGACACAGACACACATGCTCAGCCTGACACACACTCCCCATTCAGTCATTCAAGGAGCTTGGGAGGCTGTGAGTAAGAGAGAGCTTCAGAACCACCATAGAACTGACAGAGACTATCCAGAACCATACGTCTATATGACCCTGATGACTGGGAGGCTGTGAGTAAGAGAGAGCTTCAGAACCACCATAGAACTGACAGAGACTATCCAGAACCATACGTCTATATGACCCTGATGACTGGGAGGCTGTGAGTAAGAGAGAGCTTCAGAACCACCATAGAACTGACAGAGACTATCCAGAACCATACGTCTATATGACCCTGATGACTGGGAGGCTGTGAGTAAGAGAGAGCTTCAGAACCACCATAGAACTGACAGAGACTATCCAGAACCATACGTCTATATGACCCTGATGACTGGGAGGCTGTGAGTAAGAGAGAGCTTCAGAACCACCATAGAACTGACAGAGACTATCCAGAACCATACGTTTATATGACCCTGATGACTGGGAGGCTGTGAGTAAGAGAGAGCTTCAGAACCACCATAGAACTGCTAGAGACTATCCAGAACCATACGTCTATATGACCCTGATGACTGGGAGGCTGTGAGTAAGAGAGAGCTTCAGAACCACCATAGAACTGACAGAGACTATCCAGAACCATACGTCTATATGACCCTGATGACTGGGAGGCTGTGAGTAAGAGAGAGCTTCAGAACCACCATAGAACTGACAGAGACTATCCAGAACCATACATCTATATGACCCTGATGACTGTCTACTCTGCATATACATCCTTCTCTGCTGCAATGTAAATAGAAGTCAGTATGAGCCAAGTCCATTCTAAGCATTCTATTAGAGTGAAGTGGAACACTGTGTCATTTGACTTAGGGGGAACCAGGAAGTGATACCAGGGAGAAGAGGAAGTCACAGTGGAGATAGGGAATGGTAATCCGTTAGAGTTCCTAGGGGAGAGTGTTGACACAAGACTGAGCCTGATTTGAATGAGAGGGAGGCAGGAGGAGAGAGGGAGACAGAAGGAGAGAGGGAGACAGAAGGAGAGAGGGAGACAGAAGGAGAGAGGGAGACAGGAGGAGAGAGGGAGACAGAAGGAGAGAGGGAGACAGAAGGAGAGAGGGAGACAGAAGGAGAGAGGGAGACAGGAGGAGAGAGGGAGACAGGAGGAGAGAGGGAGACAGAAGGAGAGAGGGAGACAGGAGGAGAGAGGGAGACAGAAGGAGAGAGGGAGACAGAAGGAGAGAGGGAGACAGAAGGAGAGAGGGAGACAGGAGGAGAGAGGGAGACAGGAGGAGAGAGGGAGACAGGAGGAGAGAGGGAGACAGGAGGAGAGAGGGAGACAGGAGGAGAGAGGGAGACAGAAGGAGAGAGGGAGACAGGAGGAGAGAGGGAGACAGGAGGAGAGAGGGAGACAGGAGGAGAGAGGGAGAGGGAGACAGGAGGAGAGAGGGAGACAGGAGGAGAGAGGGAGACAGGAGGAGATAGGGAGACAGGAGGAGAGAGGGAGACAGGAGGAGAGAGGGAGACAGAAGGAGAGAGGGAAGGATGTAAAACAGTTAAGGAGGAGAGGGATTTTGAGTTACAACAGAGGGGAGAAAAGGGTCCCAATAAAAGAGGAGGTGATGAGGGAGGAAGTGAGGGAGGGAGGGAGTGAGGGAGGGAGGGAGGGAGGGAGGGAGGGAGGGAGTGAGGGAGGGAGGGAGGGAGGTAGGGAGGGAGGGAGGGAGGGAGGGAGGGAGGGAGGGAGGGAGGGAGGGAGGGAGGGAGGGAGGAGGGAGGGAGGGGAGGGAGGGAGGAGGGAGGGAGGGAGAACCAGAGATGGTGGGGTCAAGACTGAGAAATATCAGTCAGTCAGTTGTACCTACAGTGAGGGGGAAAAGTATTGTTTTCCCACTGACAAAGAAATGATCAGTCTATAATTGTAATGGAAGGTTTATTTGAATAGTGAGAGACAGAATAATAACAACAAAATCCAGAGAAACGCTTGTCAAAAATGTTATAAATTGGTTTGCATTTTAATGAGGGAAATAAGTATTTGACCCCCTCTCAATCAGAAAGATTTCTGGCTCCCAGGTGTCTTTTATACAGGTAACGAGCTGAGATTAGGAGCACACTCTTAAAGGAAGTTCTCCTAATCTCAGTTTGTTACCTGTATAAAACACACCTGTCCACAGAAGCAATCAATCAATCAGATTCCAAACTCTCCACCATGGCCAAGACCAAGGATGTCAGGGACACGATTGTAGACCTACACTAGGCTGGAATGGGCTACAAGACCATCGCCAAGCAGCTTGGTGAGAAGGTGACAGTTGGTGCAATTATTCGCAATTGGAAGAAACACAAAAGAGCTGTCAATCTCCCTCGGCCTGGGGCTCCATGCAAGATCTCACCTCGTGGAGTTGCAATGATCATGAGAACGGTGAGAAATCAGCCCAGAACTACACGGGAGGATCTTGTCAATGATCTCAAGGCAGCTGGGACCATAGTCACCAAGAAAACAATTGGTAACACACTACGCCGTGAAGGACTGATGTCCTGCAGCGCCCGTAAGGTCCACCTGCTCAAGAAAGCACATATACATGCCCGTCTGAAGTTTACCAATGAACATCTGAATGATTCAGAGGACAACTGGGTGAAAGTGTTGTGGTCAGATGAGACCAAAATGGAGCTCTTTGGCATCAACTCAACTCACCGTGTTTGGAGGAAGAGGAATGGTGCCCCCAAGAACACCGTCAAACATGGAGGTGGAAACATTATGCTTTGGGGGTGTTTTTCTGCTAAGGGGACAGGACAACTTCACCTCATCAAAGGGACGATGGACGGGGCCATGTACCATCAAATCTTGGGTGAGAACCTCCTTCCCTCAGCCAGGGCATTGAAAATGGGTCGTGGATGGGTATTCCAGCATGACAATGACCCAAAACACACGGCCAAGACAACAAAGGAATGGCTCAAGAAGAAGCACATTAAGGTCCTGGAGAGGCCTAGCCAGTCTCCAGACCTTAATCCCATAGGAAATCTGTGGAGGCAGCTGAAGGTTCAAGTTGCCAAACGTCAGCCTCAAAACCTTAATGACTTGGTGAAGATCTGCAAAGAGGAGTGGGACAAAATCCCTCCTGAGATGTGTGCAAACCTGGTGGCCAACTACAAGAAACGTCTGACCTCTGTGATTGCCAACAAGGGTTTTGCCACCAAGTACTAAGTCATGTTTTGCAGAGGGGTCAAATACTTAAATCCCTCATTAAAATGCAAATCAATTTATAACATTTTTTACTTGCGTTTTTTCTGGATTTTTTGTTGTTATTCTGTCTTTCACTGTTCAAGTAAACCTACCATTAAAATTATAGACGGATCATTTCTTTGTCAGTGGGCAAACGTACAAAATCAGCAGGGGATCAAATACTTTTTTCCCTCACTGTATAGGGCTCTGAGTTGTTTCTGACTATGTGACCTGACCTGGAAAAACTGACCTGGAAAAACCCTATAGTTATAAGGCCCTCATTGGCAACGTTGTTCTGAACAGGTAAAAGGCACCGATTATTATGGCATGAATGTTGGTGAATGTTAGGAGTGTGTGTCTGCGTGGTTCAGCTTGGGGTTGTATGAGTTGACAGATTGGAGATATCACTTACCAATACTGTTCTTGGCAAGATAAAGAGGAGTGAGAAGAAAGGAGAGAACACTGTGAAGGGGCTGAGAGGAGGGGGGAAGGGAGGGAGAGAGGGAGGGAGGAGAGAGAGAGGGAAAAATGTGCAGAAATTTGACAATGAGGCGGAAAATATTTCCGTACGCCTCAGAAGAATCAGGAGTCTCCTTTTACATCTGTCACCATCCCTCTGTTTACCAGTCTCTCTTTATTCTTCTCTAGTACCTGTCCATCTCTGTCTTCTTCCTTCCATACATCTCTCTTTCACTCCATCTCTGTTACTCTCTGTTTGCCTTTGATCTCTCATTCTTTCTCTCTCTCTGCTGACTCAAAACTCCTTTGCTTTTCTACAGGTGAAACAATGAGCTAACAAATGACCTGGATCTCTCTCTCTTCTCCCTTTCACTCCCCTTCTCCTCTCCACTTCTGTCTTCCCCCCTCTCCCTCACCTCTTCCTCAAAATGCTTGAGGAATGTGTCACACCAGCACAAAAGATAAAAGCAAGAGAAACAGAGGGAGGGAGGAGGGAGGGAGAAAGTTTGTGAGGTAAAGGAGAAGTAGAGAGGGGAGGGAGAAAGTTTGTGAGGTAAAGGAGAAGTAGAGAGGGGAGGGAGAAAGTTTGTGAGGTAAAGGAGAAGTAGAGAGGGGAGGGAGAAAGTTTGTGAGGTAAAAGGAGAAGTAGAGAGGGGAGGGAGAAAGTTTGTGAGGTAAAGGAGAAGTAGAGAGGGGAGGGAGAAAGTTTGTGAGGTAAAGGAGAAGTAGAGAGGGAGGGAGAAAGTTTGTGAGGTAAAGGAGAAAGTAGAGAGGGGAGGGAGAAAGTTGGTGAGGTAAAGGAGAAGTAGAGGAGGGGAGGGAAGAAAGTTTGTGAGGTAAAGGAGAAGTAGAGAGGGGAGGGAGAAAGTTTGTGAGGTAAAGGAGAAGTAGAGAGGGGAGGGAGAAAGTTTGTGAGGTAAAGGAGAAGTAGAGAGGGGAGGGAGAAAGTTTGTGAGGTAAAGGAGAAAGTAAGAGAGGGGAGGGAGAAAGTTTGTGAGGTAAAGGAGAAGTAGAGAGGGGAGGGAGAAAGTTTGTGAGGTAAAGGAGAAGTAGAGAGGGGAGGGAGAAAGTTTGTGAGGTAAAGGAGAAGTAGAGAGGGGAGGGAGAAAGTTTGTGAGGTAAAGGAGAAGTAGAGGAAGGGAGGGAGAAAGTTTGTGAGGTAAAGGAGAAGTAGAGAGGGGAGGGAGAAAGTTTGTGAGGTAAAGGAGAAGTAGAGAGGGGAGGGAGAAAGTTTGTGAGGTAAAGGAGAAGTAGAGAGGGGAGGGAGAAAGTTTGTGAGGTAAAGGAGAAGTAGAGAGGGGAGGGAGAAAGTTTGTGAGGTAAAGGAGAAGTAGAGAGGGGAGGGAGAAAGTTTGTGAGGTAAAGGAGAAGTAGAGGAGGGGAGGGAGAAAGTTTGTGAGGTAAAGGAGAAGCAGAGGAGGGAGAGAAGGAGAAAGAATAAGAGAAAGTTTGAGAGGACGATTGCATGGTTGAGTGCAGATGAATGCTGAGGGCTGCTTTGTCATCACGTGCTGATGTGCCACATCCCACACACATTCACAAGGCTGTATCAACCCCCTCGTTCCACTGCTGGGATAACATTTCCCTACACACTGATCTAAGATCAGTTTTGTCCCCCCGCTATTTCTAAAGGTTAGGATTGTGGATGTAAGATGAATAGCTGATCCTATCTGTGCCAACCGGTGCAGGCAACTTAGTTCCAACACTTTGAACATGTGTTGGTTAAACTGCTGGGGTCGTGGGCTTGATTCATGCTGTACGCTAACTAGGTCACTAAGGATCATATCACACTGGCCAAATGATCTGCATATATATACAGCACAATACCAGCCACATCTCTCACACCTTATTATATATGACCATGACAATGTTGTGGTCTGAATTCATATGACCACCAAGAACAATAGTGGCAATAAGACTCTTCATTCAAATTATTGCAAGTCTCCTTCTTGAGACAAAATGCTACTACCATGCTTGACAATTATTATAAACTTCATCTTGATATAATGTGGTTTTCTGTTTTAATCACGGTTAATGTACGTCACCCAAAGAGTTAACAGGTACTAGCCACCGCAACGAGCAAAACCAGAAAGAGTTATGAGTAACACGGAGAAAGAGAGAAGAAGAAAGTACACATGGAGAGATAGATGTATGGATAGATTAGAAAACTGATAAGTGTGGCTAATGACTCGTGTCTGCTGTTGGACAAGAGGAGGAACTTGTGTGGCATGCTGCAGTGTGTGTGTGTGTGTGTGTGTGGTGTGTGTGTGTGTGTGTGTGTGTGTGTGTCTGTGTGTGTGTGTGTGTGTGTGTGTGTGTGTCGGGGGCAGTGGATGATGCATGTGGTGGCGTAGTGAGTCCAATATCACTCATCTCCAGCCATCATTGCCAACAGCTGAAAACACAAGCAGCGACTTTGTTCACTACAAACTAACAACTCTCTATTCGAGGCGTTGGATTGTGTTCCTTGGACAGACGGCCTCTGCGTAAAAAGTGTATTACATTACCATATAGTTATATAAACGTACATTTGCAGGTTAGATTACAACTCGGCGGCGATGGTATAGTATTCCCTGTGCGGTTAGCCAAAGTGTCTATATCAGACGGATGTGGACATGTGTGAGGTGGTGTCTGTGGGGCTCTAAGTGCGTGTGGTTTCCGGGGAGTGCCCCCTTGGTCGCCACGGTTACCCTCGAGTTAATCCAGCGTGCAGTGTAGTGGATGGGATCATCCATCAAGAGTCAATAGTTAACGTCCCCTTTGTCCTGCAGTCATCCATCATACAGTGTGTGTCTTTATTAGGACCCTACATCCGACCCCGCGCCCCCCCCACCCCGACCCAGCACGAGCCCCGCCCGGAGCTCTGTGCCAAATACCCCCCCCCCCCTCACTCTTCTCCCTCTCACCCCTTTCTTCCACCGAACAGCGGGGGGCAACACCAAAGGCACTGAGAGGCTACCGCTCCCTGCCCTTCTCTCCAATCGCTGCTCTCTCTCAATTCAAGGGCTTTATTGGCCTGGGAAACATGTGTTAACATTGCCAAAGCAAGTGAGGTAGATAATATATAAAGTGAATATATAAAGTGAAATAAACAATACAAATTAGCAGTAAACATTACACATACAGAAGTTTCAAAACAATAAAGACATTACAAATGTCATATTATATATATACAGTGTTTTAACAATGTACAAATGGTAAAGGACACAAGATAAAATAAATAAGCATAAATATGGTTTGTATTTACAATGGTGATTGTTCTTCACAGGTTGCACTTTTCTTGTGGCAACAGGTCACAAATCTTGCTGCTGTGATGGCAGCAGCTGTGGTATTTCACCCAATGGGAGTTTATCAAAATTTGATTTGTTTTGGATTCTTTGTGGGTCTCGTAATCTGAGCGAAATATGTGTATCTAATATGGTCATACATTTCGCAGGAGGTTAGGAAGTGCAGCTCAGTTCTCCTCATTTGTGGGCAGGGAGCACATAGGACCAGTTTCTGCCTACAGGCGGCCTTTCTCAATAACAAGACTGTGCTCACTGAGTCTAAACATAGGCAAAGCTTTTCTTACAATTTGTGTCAGTCACAGTGGTCAGGTATTCCGCCCTCTATTTAGGGCCAAATAGCATTCGATTTGGTCAGTTTTAATTCTTTCCAATGTGTCAAGTAATTATATTTTTGTTTTCTCTTGATTTGGTTGGGTCTAATTGTGTTTCTGTCCTGAGGCTATGTGGGGTTTGTGTTAGTCTGTTTGTGTGTCTCAACTCAATTCAAAGGGCTTTATTGGCATGGGAAACATATGTTGACACTTGCCAAAGAAAGTGAATAGACAATAAATAAAAATCTCTATCTCTCAATTCAATTCAAATGGATTTATTGGCATGGGAAACATATGAAACACCTCTCATGTCTCTTTCTTGCTCTCTCGTGAGTTCGGTATGTTCTGCACGCGAGTCCGGTTAAATAGATATCCGCTGGTCGAGGCCAGTGGCTGTATCCCGTTACCACCGCTTTTTTTTTATGGACACATCGCTGCGGCGCTGGGGGAAGAGGGTAGAGAAAAGAGAGAGGGAGTGAGGAAGAATGGAGAAAGGGGGGTGAGGTGAACTTGTTCTCAACATACCATCCTGGTACCTGGACTGGTACCTGACTTCCTGACACTCAACACTACATCCATGCCAACGATAAATTGGCTAAATCCGAAAACTGGCACTCAGAACAGTTTTTCCGGTTTCAATTACAAACACAATGGTCAACCACGAACCACGTATCTGACAAACACCACAAATTAAATAATATATTGCACTCATAAAATAATGTTTCATGAGGTTATGCACCTTGTGCGCGTGCGTCTAGGGCCGCGGTCACTCCATGGCACATTAATTAAGGTGCGCGGGGATAAAGAGGCGTGACAAGTGGCTCAGCTGGGAGGTCCTGGAACGCACATGTTCTCTCCGGGCGCGTGGTCCGCTCGGCGCGGGGTGGGTTGGTTTAGGAACCATAGGCGATTCCGGTTGGCCTCCTGGACATGACCAGACCGTGGGTCGGGCGGTCTGTCTGAGTGTTGAAAGTGGGCATGTTATCAGCGGTTCTCAAAGGAGACGTGGCTAGTTTTCCATTCCATCCATTCATAGCGCAACCCGCTCATAACGTGCACTGCCGTCATAGGCGAGGATTAGGGAATTCAGCGAGGAGAGGACAGAGAGAGGGTTGGATTAGGGCACTGACAGCCACCCTCAGTTTTTTCAACAGTTGAGAGACCACACGGTCACAAACTGCAGCGCAGGGGGCCAAATCTAGCGGGACCGGGGAAATTCTAAATCCAATCCAGATCACCTCTTAACCGGTTAGGGAGAGNATACCAGCCACATCTCTCACACCTTATTATATATGACCATGGGGGGACAATGTTGTTGTCTGATTCTATGACCACCAAAGAACAATAGTGGCAATAAAACTCTTCATTGAATTATTGCAAGTCTCCTTCTTGAGACAAAATGCTACTACCATGCTTGACAATTATTATAAACTTCATCTTGATTATAATGTGGTTTTCTGTTTTAATCACGGTTAATGTACGTCACCCAAAGAGTTAACAGTTACTAGCCACCGCAACGAGCAAAACCCTGAAAGAGTTATGAGTAACACGGAGAAGAAGAGAGAAGAAGAAAGTACACATGGAGAGATAGATGTATGGATAGATTAGAAAACTGATAAGTGTGGCTAATGACTCGTGTCTGTGTGGACAAGAGGAGGAACTTGTGTGGGCATGCTGCAGTGTGTGTGTGTGTGTGTGGTGTGTGTGTTGTGTGTGTTGTGTGTGTGTGTGTGTCTGTGTGTGTGTGTGTGTGTGTGTGTGTGTGTGGTCGGGGGCAGTGGATGATGCATGTGGTGGCGGTAGTGAGTCCAATATCACTCATCTCCAGCCATCATGCCAACAGCTGAAACACAAGCAGCGACTTTGTTCACTACAAACTAACAACTCTCTATTCGAGGCGTTGGATTGTGTTCCTTGGACAGACGGCCTCTGCGTAAAAAGTGTATTACATTACCATATAGTTATATAAACGTACATTTGCAGGTTAGATTACAACTCGGCGGCGATGGTATAGTATTCCCTGTGCGGTTAGCCAAAGTGTCTATATCAGACGGATGTGGACATGTGTGAGGGTGGTGTCTGTGGGGCTCTAAGTGCGTGTGGTTTCCGGGGAGTGCCCCCTTGGTCGCCACGGTTACCCTCGAGTTAATCCAGCGTGCAGTGTAGTGGATGGGATCATCCCATCAAGAGTCAATAGTTAACGTCCCCTTTGTCCTGCAGTCATCCATCATACAGTGTGTGTCTTTATTAGGACCCTACATCCGACCCCGCGCCCCCCCACCCCCCGACCCAGCACGAGCCCCGCCCGGAGCTCTGTGCCAAATACCCCCCCCCCCCCTCACTCTTCTCCCTCTCACCCCTTTCTTCCAACCGAACAGCGGGGGGCAACACCAAAGGCACTGAGAGGCTACCGCTCCCTGCCCTTCTCTCCAACTCCTGCTCTCTCTCAATTCAAGGGCTTTATTGGCCTGGGAAACATGTGTTAACATTGCCAAAGCAAGTGAGGTAGATAATATATAAAGTGAATATATAAAGTGAAATAAACAATACAAATTAGCAGTAAACATTACACATACAGAAGTTTCAAAACAATAAAGACATTACAAATGTCATATTATATATATACAGTGTTTAACAATGTACAAATGGTAAAGGACACAAGATAAAATAAATAAGCATAAATATGGTTTGTATTTACAATGGTGATTGTTCTTCACAGGTTGCACTTTTCTTGTGGCAACAGGTCACAAATCTTGCTGCTGTGATGGCACACTGTGGAATTACACCCAATTGGGAGTTTATCAAAATTTGATTTGTTTTGGAATTCTTTGTGGGTCTCAGTGATCTGAGCGAAATATGTGTATCTAATATGGTCATACATTCACAGGAGGTTAGGAAGTGCAGCTCAGTTTCCACCTCATTTTGTGGGCAGTGAGCACATAGCCTGTTTTTTTTTTTAGAGCCAGGTCTGCCTACGGCGGCCTTTCTCAATAGCAAGGCTATGCTCACTGATTCTAAACATAGGCAAAGCTTTTCTTAAATTTGTGTCAGTCACAGTGGTCAGGTATTCCGCCCTCTATTTAGGGCCAAATAGCATTCGATTTGGTCAGTTTTTTAAATAATTCTTTCCAATGTGTCAAGTAATTATATTTTAGTTTTCTCTTGATTTGGTTGGGTCTAATTGTGTTTCTGTCCTGAGGCTATGTGGGGTTTGTGTTAGTCTGTTTGTGTGTCTCAACTCAATTCAAAGGGCTTTATTGGCATGGGAAACATATGTTTACATTGCCAAAGAAAGTGAAATAGACAATAAATAAAAATCTCTATCTCTCAATTCAATTCAAATGGATTTATTGGCATGGGAAACATATGAAACACCTCTCATGTCTCTTTCTTTGCTCTCTCGTGAGTTCGGTATGTTTCTGCACGCGAGTCCGGTTAAATAGATATCCCGCTGGTCGAGGCCAGTGGCTGTATCCCGTTACCACCGCTTTTATTTTTATGACACATCGCTGCGGCGCTGGGGGAAGAGGGTAGAGAAAAGAGAGAGGGAGTGAGGAAGAATGGAGAAGGGGGGGTGAGGTGAACTTGTTCTCAACATTACATCCTGGTACCTGGACTGGTACCTGACTTCCTTGACACTCAACACTACATCCATGCCAACGATAAATTGGCTAAATCCGAAACTGGCACTCAGAACAGTTTTTCCGGTTTCAATTACAACACAATGGCTTCAACCACGAACCACGTATCTGACAAACACCACAAATTAAATAATATATTGCACCTCATAAAATAATGTTTCCATGAGGTTATGCCCTTGTGCGCGTGCGTCTAGGGCGCGGTCACTCCATTGGCACATTAAAGGTGCGCGGGGATAAAGAGGCGTGACAAGTGGCTCAGCTGGGAGGTCCTGGAACGCACATGTTCTCTCCGGGCGTGGTCGTGGCGGGGTTTAGGAACCATAGGCGATTCCGGTTGGCTCCTGGACATGACAGACGTGGGTCGGGCGTGTCTGAGTGTGAAAGTGGGCATGTTATCAGCGGTCAAAGGAAGTGGCTAGTTTTCCATTCCATCCATTCATAGCGCAACCGCTCATAACGTGCACTGACGCATAGGCGAGATAGGGATCAGCGAGAGAGAGACAGAGAGAGGGTTGGATTAGGGCACTGACAGCCACCTCAGTCAAACAGTTGAGAGACACACGGTCACAACCTGCTGAGGGGGCAAAACTAGCGGGACCGGAAAGTCTAAATCCAATCCAGATCACCTCTTAACCGGTTAGGGAGAGAGGACCACCGACCACCTCGAGACCCCGCACTGATTGAAAAGAGGGCAGAGTTGGAGAGTAAAACAATCCGTTTAGAAAAAGATGGAGCGCAAAATCCCCGACTTCGCTGGAACCTGGAAGATGAAGAACTCGGAGAACTTCGAGGAGCTTCTCAAAGCGCTGGGTGAGTGATGGTAATGATGATGGTGGTGGCGATGAAGGGGATGGTGGTAAATATTTGTGGTACATATATCCCTAACTTTATTATAGCCTATTATTATAGCAGTTACTTAATTATTACTAATTGAATATAGCTATCTGAACACACTAATACATTGTAGGTCAGATGCGTGGCTCTCTCACACACACACACAATGGTTCATGCATGCACTTATTAATCAGCCATGTGGGGTACTCTGTGCGTCGCGTGAGTGGGGGGGGTCTTTGTAATTCTGGCGAACCCAAACCTCAATGCTTGTCCCCCCCCCCCCCCCCCCCAGCCAGCTTCACCCTTCTCTCCCCCTCCCCTCACTGCCCCACTCCCCCAGCCAGTCTCCCCTCCCCCTCGCCTCACTCCGCCAGACAATGGAGACAAACGGCGGCACCTCTGTCCGTGTCACCGCACGGGGAAAAATAACATCACATCGTGCAAGTGTGTGTGTGGGATCGGAAGAAACAGACGCTTCAAAGAGAAGAGTCCGTTATGACGTGACATTTGGAATATTATCAGCCCGCATGCCGAAACTAAGAGCTGTTTCACTGTCATTTCATTCTCAATCTTAAAGGCCTCGCTCCACACCTGCAGCAGTTTGCATGGAATAAAAAGACAACGCCTGTTCATTTATCTGGCAGGGTGTGTGAGTGTCTGTCAGTGGTTGCCAATTGTATTATTTTTACTCAAATACAAGGGCATACCAGGAATACATGTATATCAACACATAAGCACATATGGGAGGGAGGATCGAGAGAGAGAAGCCTGTGTTCATGCACAAAAGTGCAATATGTGTCTGTGTTATGAACTAGTTCTAAATGCCACCATTGTTCCTGCCGGAATAACCGGAGTCAGTGGCGCATCACCAGCCAGGCGCTCGCATTCCAATTTCCTGGTTTGACTGACTCACCAATTAACATAATCTGCTCTCAGTCTTTACCCATCATTAACCACGCGAGGGGTGTGTGTGAGGGGTAGCGTGCTGAGAGATAGAGAAGGGGGTGAGGTGGGGGCCAGAGGATAGAAAGGAAAAAGGGTCAAACAAAAGAAGAAAGAAATGAAATGAAACTGACAGAGAGATAGGCCAGGGAGATGGGGTGTGTGTGTGTGTGTGTGTGTGTGTGAGTGTGTGTGTGTGTGTGTGTGTGTGTGTGTGAGAGTGAGTGTGTGTGTGTGAGTGAGTGTGTGTGTGTGTGAGTGTGTGAGAGTGTGTGTGTGTGTGTGTGTGTGTGTGTGTGTGTGTGTGTGTGTGTGTGTGTGTGTGTGTGTGTGTGTGTGTGTGTGTGTGTGTGTGTGTGTGTGTGTGTGTGTGTGTGTGAAGGGAGGGACTGTATGTGAGGAAAGTAACTCAGACAGACAGACAGAGAGGAGAGGACAGACTGACTGGGTCTAATGCTTTACCTGGCCTTAACATGCACACACACACACAGGCACGCACACACACGCACACACACGCACACACACACACGCACACACACAGGCGCAGGACATTCACAGACGCAGACGTGCACACAGACCTACTGGCATGGTGAGGAGCAGAAATATTTGGCCAGACTCTCTAGAGAGAACAGAGGCAACTCTATCTGCACACACTTGGATGCTAAAACACACACACACACATGGTAGTTCTCTAATGTACCTAGGTATTGGTGTGACTGACAGTGAGGAATGATCCCATGATCCTTTGGGTTTTATTAGAGGCTAAAGCGCAGCTGGATGCAACCTGTCACCACTCCTCCCTCGTCCCTCCTCCCCCTCCTCCTCTGTCTACCCCGTTCCAAATGCTTCCTATGGCCTCTGCTCTTTGACCTTTAACCCTGACCGTCTGTGTGAGTGTGTGTGGTGTGGGTGTGTGTGTGAGTAGTGTGTGTGTGGTGTGGGTGTGTGAGTAGTGTGTGGGGTGTGGGTGTGTGAGTAGTGTGTGTGAGTGTGTATGGTATGGGAGTGTGAGTAGTGTGTGGGGTGTGGGTGTGTGAGTAGTGTGTGTGAGTGTGTATGGTATGGGAGTGTGAGTGGGGTGTGGGTGTGTGAGTAGTGTGCGGGTGTGTGAGTAGTGTGTGTGTGAGTAGTGTGTGTGTGGTGTGGGTGTGTGTGTAGTGTGTGGGTGTGTGAGTAGTGTGTGTGTGGTGTGAGTGTGTGAGTAGTGTGGTGTGGTGTGGGTGTGTGAGTAGTGTGTGGGGTGTGGGTGTGTGAGTAGTGTGTGTGTGAGTAGTGTGTGTGTGGTGTGGGTGTGTGTGTAGTGTGGGTGTGTGAGTAGTGTGTGTGGAGTGTGGGTGTGTGAGTAGTGTGTGGGTGTGTGAATAGTGTGTGTGGGGTGTGTGTGTGAGTAGTGTGTGGGGTGTGGGTGTGTGGTGTGGGTGTGTGAGTAGTGTGTGAGTAGTGTGTGTGGAGTGTGGGGTGTGTGAGTAGTGTGTGGGGTGTGGGTGTGTGAATAGTGTGTGTGGGGTGTGTGTGTGAGTAGTGTGTGGGGTGTGGGTGTGTGAGTAGTGTGTGTGGTGTGGGTGTGTGAGTAGTGTGTGTGGGGTGTGGGTGTGTGAGTAGTGTGTGTGGGGTGTGTGAGTAGTGTGTGGGGTGTGGGTGTGTGAGTAGTGTGTGGGGTGTGGGTGTGCGAGTACTGTGTGTGTGGTGTGAGTGTGTGAGTAGTGTGTGGGTGTGTGAGTACTGTGTGGGTGTGTGACTAGTGTGTGGGGTGTGAGTAGTGTGTGGGTGTGGGGTGTGTGAGTAGTGTGTGGGTGTGTGAGTAGTGTGTGGGGTGTGGGTGTGTGAGTACTGTGTGTGTGGTGTGAGTGTGTGAGTAGTGTGTGGGTGTGGGTGTGTGAGTACTGTGTGGGTGTGTGACTAGTGTGTGGGGTGTGAGTAGTGTGTGGGTGTGGGGTGTGGGTGTGTGAGTAATGTGTGTGGGGTGTGGGTGTGTGAGTAGTGTGTGGGGTGTGGGTGTGCGAGTACTGTGTGTGTGGTGTGAGTAGTGTGTGGGTGTGGGGTGTGGGTGTGTGAGTACTGTGTGGGTGTGTGACTAGTGTGTGGGGTGTGAGTAGTGTGTGTGGGGTGTGGGTGTGTGAGTAGTGTGTGGGGTGTGGGTGTGCGAGTACTGTGTGTGTGGTCTACACCTGCATTGCTTTCTGTTTGGGGTTTTAGGCTGGGTTTCTGTACAGCACTTTGAGATATCAGCTGATGTACGAAGGGCTATATAAATACATTTGATTTAGTGTGTGGGTGTGGGGTGTGGGTGTGTGGGTGTGTGAGTAGTGTGTGGGTGTGGGGTGTGGGTGTGTGGGGTGTGTGTGTGTGAGTACTGTGTGTGTGGTGTGAGTGTGTGAGTAGTATGGGGGTGTGGGTGTGTGGGTGTGTGACTAGTGTGTGGCGTGTGAGTAGTGTGTGGGTGTGGGGTGTGGGTGTATGAGTACTGTGTGTGTGGTGTGAGTGTGTGAGTAGTGTGTGGGTGTGGGGTGTGGGTGTGTGAGTACTGTGTGTGGGTGTGTGAGTAGTGTGTGGGTTGTGGGGTGTGGGTGTGTAAATAGTGTGTGTGGTGTGGGTGTGCGAATAGTGTGTGTGGGGTGTGGGTGTGTGAGTAGTGTGTGGGGTGTGGGTGTGTGAGTAGTGTGTGGGGTGTGGGTGTGTGAGTAGGGTGTGGGGTGTGGGTGTGTGAGTAGTGTGTGTGGGTGTGTGAGTAGTGTGTGGGGTGTGGGTGTGTGAGTAGTGTGTGGGGTGTGGGTGTGTGGGGTGTGGGTGTGTGAGGAGTGTGTGAGTAGTGTGTGGGTGTGGGGTGTGGGTGTGTGAGTACTGTGTGGGTGTGTGACTAGTGTGTGGGGTGTGAGTGTGTGAGTAGTGTGTGGGTGTGGGGTGTGGGTGTGTGAGTACTGTGTGTGGGTGTGTGAGTAGTGTGTGGGTGTGTGAGTAGTGTGTGGGTGTGTGGGTGTGTGACTAGTGTGTGTGTGACTAGTGTGTGGGGTGTGGGTGTGTGAGTACTGTGTGTGTATGGGTGTGTGAGTAGTGTATGGGGTGTGTGAGTAGTGTGTGAGTACTGTGTATGTATGGGTGTGTGAGTAGTGTGTGTGGTCATCTTGTAAGGCCACACACTCCGACACTTCAAACTAATGTGGAAGACTATGTGACGACCCTCCCACTCTGTCTGCCGTATTCTGTCTGTTCTTGTTTCCTTATTAGGATGCCGGTGGGTGGAGTTGGGAGGGTCGTCAGCTTCATGGGAAACACCTGGGCCATGTGTCTCCCAGGATAAATAGACCTCTTCCACATTCATGGAAGAGACTCTCTCCATGCAGACACCTTTGTAGATTGTGTTGTGGTTCTTGGTGGCCTTTTGTTTGTTTGCTTTGGCACCTTTCAACACCCTGCATTATCACATTCATGCATGCAAAACATTCACTTACACTACTGATTACTGATTACACACACCATTGTATATTTTCCTTAGTTGCTTTAGTTAATAAATATATATTTTGTTACTCCTTATCTCCACGTTGTCTCCCTTTGTTACGGGCTTTGAGCCGGTTCGTGACAAGTGGGGGCTCATCCGGGATCTTTGAACTATTGGTTTGGGAGACCGTGGAGGTATGTGTTTGGTTTGCATATTGAGTTTGATAGGCCCAGTATTGGTTGCCTTTGTTGTTTGGTTTGTGTGCTGCGTTGGAGAGAGAATGGTTAGTTTCCAGGCCCTGCCTAGCCTGGAAACTCTTGTTCTACTTTCTGTTGGGAAGTCAGTCTGAGGAGGTGAGTAAATCGGCTGTGTACCTCAGGAGATTTGTGTAGGGTAGTGGAACTTGCTACCCGGAGCTATAGCCTTTTTCCCCTGATAGGCTTAGCGACGTGTTTAAATTTTGGACATGTTGGGCATGGTTAAATGTTTGTTATTTTTGTGTGGTGTCTGTGGACTGAGCAGTTGTCTCGGGGGCACATCCGTGGCTTGGTGGAATTTGCCAGCATGCTGGGGAGTTTTTCCTTGCCAGCGGGCTACAGTGCGTAAATTCCCACCGCAAATCTGCACGAAGACTAGGGTTGAGTTATTGTAGGTTTTGGGGAAGCTCCATATCTCATCTCTCTTCTGTGGTGCTCAGGGTGATTGTCATTTCTCTGGTTGTGGTCTGATGTGCTCAGCAGAGGGGTTGAGCAAGATTATTTACTTATGACTATGGTGTCTCATGTATACAAGTTCATTCGCTTTCCATCAGAGGACCTGTTAGAATTATGTACTAAAGAACAGCCGTTGAAGATCGCTGAACACTACAAGGTTAAATGATTGAAATTAGTGAAATTCTGTTTCGTTGGCAGTGACTATGAATCGTTGGAAGTGACTATGAATCGTTGGGAGTTGTAAAAATTAAGAAGGACCCTGATGTTCTTTTCGTTGGAGTTTGTAGCTGTTGGTCTTTTGTGCCATGTTTCTGAATGTTTACGTGACTGACCATTGTTTCGGGTTGTCATGTTCTATCTTTCCTGTCTGTTCCCTCCTGGTCTTGTGTTCTTCCCTCTTAAATATTGCTTCCTATGCACAAAGGTTGCTGAGGTCTGGGGAGGAGGTTGGTTGGTGCAGGTGGAGGTGTGAACACATAACCCCTCATAATGTCTGTTCCTCCTGGTCGTGTTCTTTCCTCTTAAATATTGCTTCCTATGCACAAAGGTTGCTGAGGTCTGGGGAGGAGGTTGGTTGGTGCAGGTGGAGGTGTGAACACATAACCCCTCATAATGTCTGTTCCCTCCTGGTCGTGTTCTTCTTTCCTCTTAAATATTGCTTCCTATGCACAAAGGTTGCTGAGGTCTGGGGAGGAGGTTGGTTGGTGCAGGTGGAGGTGTGAACACATAACCCCTCATAATGTCTGTTCCCTCCTGGTCGTGTTCTTCTTTCCTCTTAAATATTGCTTCCTATGCACAAAGGTTGCTGAGGTCTGGGGAGGAGGTTGGTTGGTGCAGGTGGAGGTGTGAACACATAACCCCTCATAATGTCTGTTCCCTCCTGGTCGTGTTCTTCTTTCCTCTTAAATATTGCTTCCTATGCACAAAGGTTGCTGAGGTCTGGGGAGGAGGTTGGTTGGTGGAGGTGTGAACACATAACCCCTCGTCAATTTGGGACGCAGAGGCTTGTGCAATTTGGGACGCAGAGGGCTGTGTCAATTTGGGACGCAGAGGCTGTGTCAATTTGGGACGCAGAGGCTGTGTCAATTTGGGACGCAGAGGCTGTGTCAATTTGGGACGCAGAGGCTGTGTCAATTTGGGACGCAGAGGCTGTGTCAATTTGGGACGCAGAGGCTGTGTCAATTTGGGACGCAGAGGCTGTGTCAATTTGGGACGCAGAGGCTGTGTCAATTTGGGACGCAGAGGCTGTGTCAATTTGGGACGCAGAGGCTGTGTCAATTTGGGACGCAGAGGCTGTGTCAATTTGGGACGCAGAGGCTGTGTCAATTTGGGACGCAGAGGCTGTGTCAATTTGGGACGCAGAGGCTGTGTCAATTTGGGACGCAGAGGCTGTGTCAATTTGGGACGCAGAGGCTGTGTCAATTGGGACGCAGAGGCTGTGTCAATTTGGGACGCAGAGGCTGTGTCAATTTGGGACGCAGAGGCTGTGTCAATTTGGGACGCAGAGGCTGTGTCAATTTGGGACGCAGAGGCTGTGTCAATTTGGGACGCAGAGGCTGTGTCAATTTGGGACGCAGAGGCTGTGTCAATTTGGGACGCAGAGGCTGTGTCAATTTGGGAGGCTGGTATGATGTTCCGGGGTCCTTGTTGGTCCCCGGTTTTATGGGGGGGAATGTGACGACCCTCCCACTCTGTCTGCCGTATTCTGTCTGTTCTTGTTTCCTTATTAGGATGCCGGTGGGTGGAGTTGGGAGGGTCGTCAGCTTCATGGGAAACACCTGGGCCATGTGTCTCCCAGGATAAATAGACCTCTTCCACATTCATGGAAGAGACTCTCTCCATGCAGACACCTTTGTAGATTGTGTTGTGGTTCTTGGTGGCCTTTTGTTTGTTTGCTTTGGCACCTTTCAACACCTGCATTATCACATTCATGCATGCAAAACATTCACTTACACTACTGATTACTGATTACACACACCATTGTATATTTTCCTTAGTTGCTTTAGTTAATAAATATATATTTTGTTACTCCTTATCTCCACGTTGTCTCCCTTTGTTACGGGCTTTGAGCCGGTTCGTGACTAACACACAGAATCACTTCAGCTCCTTAGGTATTCAGGCAGTAACATTCTGTAGAACCAGCTCCCCGATCCCTCCTGACCCAGGCTCTCCCAAATGCTCAGGACCCACTGGTTGGTTGCAGCTGATTTCCACTGCAGACATTTTGTTGACTCATGACATTACACAAATGTTTCAGAGGGTCACACGATAAACAATGTTTTGAAACCATTGCAAACTAGCATAATCGAGAAAACTTTAAGGTGTAGTTTGTTACAGAATCATTTTAAGTTCAGACGTCAACTGCCAAAGTGATGTATGAGTCTCTTCATGCATATAGCTTGTGACAGTGCAGACACACACACTGACGCCTAGACACACTCACACACACACACACACACACACACACACACACACACACACACACACACACACACACACACACACACACACACACACACACGCTCACACCTCCCCTTTCACACACATACTACTGCCCCCTCTCTCTCTTTTCTCTTTCCACATCTCCAGCTCTATTTTTCCCCTTTCACTCTTCTCTTTCTTTCCTCCTCTTTCTTTCTTTCTTTCTCTCTTTCTTTCTTTCTTTCTTTCTTTCTTTCTTTCTCTTCTTTCTTTCTTTCTTTCTTCTTCTTTCTTTCTTTCTTCTTTCTTTCTTCTCTTTTTTTCTCTTTCTCTTCTTTCATCTTCCGTTCTCTTTCCTTTCTTTCCATCTCCAGCTCTATTTTTCCCCTTCACTCTTTAGCTTCTCTTTCTTTCTTTCTTTCTTTCTCTTGCTTTCTTTCTTCTTTCTTTCTCTTTCTCTTTCTTTCATACTCTCCTATTATTCTTCTCTCATTCAACCAGATGTATTTTTCTATCTCTCTGTCTTTCTATCCCCCTCATGCCCTCTTCTCCATCCCTCTCTTCCTGACAGGAAGGTGTAACAGATTACTCTGTCCCCCGGGCGACTCCAATAACTTCCCCCTCTCTCTGCACTCTGTCCTGCTGTCCCTCCACACACACACACACACGCACGCACGCAACGCACACACACACACACACATACACAAACGCACGCACGCACACACACACACACACACACACACACACACACACACCACACACACACACACACACACACACACACACACACACACAAATGCAAAACACACACACGCGGATACAAACACACATGCATAAATACACACACTCCTCCTCATTGTGGTGTCCAGGGTGTGTGTTGGCTTCTGTCTCTCTATCTGACAGGTGTTAGATGCCACTGCTCTACGCAGCATTGTGATGAGCAAGAGTTTAAGTTGGGATATGAGTCTGTGTGTGTGTGCATGTGAGTGTGTGTGTGCATGTGTGTCTGCTGGTGTGTGTGTGGGTGCGTGTGCATGTGTGTCTGCTGGTGTGTGTGTGTGTGTCTGCTGGTGTGTGTGTCTGCTGGTGTGTGTGTCTGCTGGTGTGTATGTGTGTCTGCTGGTGTGTGTGTCTGCTGGTGTGTGTGTCTGCTGGTGTGTGTGTCTGCTGGTGTGTATGTGTGAAGGAGCTTCCTTTGCTCAGAACTCACCCCGTGGCATCCAGTAAAGTTCTAGAGACAGTTGTGTGTGTGGTGTGTGTGTGTGTAGTGTGTGTGTGTGTGGTGTGTGTGTGTGTGTGTGGTGTGGTATGTGTGGTGTGTGTCTGCTGGTGTGTGTGTGTGTGTGCATGTACATGTGTGTCTGCTGGTTTGAGACTGTGTGTGTGTGCATGTGAGTGTGTGTCTGCCGGTATGTGCATGTGTGTCTGCTGGTGTGTGTGTGTGTGTGTGTGTGTGTGTGTGCGTGCGTGCATGTGTGTCTGCTGGTGTGTGTGTGTGCATGTACATGTGTGTCTGCTGGTGTGTGTGTGTGGTGTGTGTGTGTGTGTGGTGTGTATGTGGTGTGTGTGGTGTGTGTGGTGTGGTGTGTGTGTGTGCTGTGTGTGTATGGTGTGTGTGTGTGTGCTGTGTGTATGTGGTGTATGTGGTGTGTGTGTGGTGTGTGTGTGTGTGTGTCCAGACTAGATTTTGGAGCAGATGCTCTCTCTCAGAGGAGTACAGATGTGCTAAACGTTCTTGTCACATGACCTCACTGTTTCCTCTGGCTGTGGCTCTGGTGTTGTCATCATTGTTGGACAGACTATTGCATAGCACACTCTCTCTCCCCCTAACCATACATGACCTCACACAAACACGCAAGTGCAAATGCACACGCACGCACACACACACACACCACACACACACACACACCACACACACACACACACACACACACACACACCCACACACACACACACACACACACACACACACACACACACACAGGTTTGTGGTTTAACAGATTTTGAGTAAAACAGGTTTTTCCCTCTCCTTGAGGCGATACTACAGAACTTTAAATGTCCTTTGATTGAGTTGATTTATTGAATGCCAATGTATGTGCCTGTTTCTACAGTCTCACCATGCAAATAATGTCTGTGCCTGTGCCTGGAAATGTATTTACTCTGACCATGTGTTGAGCAAGAGAGTGTGTAGCCTGTCTCTCTGTGTGTATCATTACTGTGTTTTTCCTCCGTGTGTGTGGTATGCTTGCATGTGTGTGTTCGTGCGTGTTCCAGGTGTGACGTGATGCTGCGTAAGATAGCGGGTGGCAGCAGCCTCCAAGCCGTCGGTGGAGATCACCCAGGAGGGAGAGACTCTGTCCATACGAACCTTCACCTCCGTCAGAACCACCCACGTCACCTTCACGTGGGAGAGTCCTTCAACGAGGCCACGGTCGACGGACGCCCCTGCACGGTACACACACGCGCGCACACACGCATGCACGCACACACACACACACTTATGCAAGCATATACACACACACATATATAGTGCCTTTCACACCCCTTGACTTTTTCCACATTTTGTGGTGTTACAGCCCTGAATTTAAAAATGGATGACCTTTTCATTTGTGTCACTGGCCTACACCCAATATTCCATAGTGTCAAAGTAGAAGTATTTTTAACAAATCTTTACAAATGAATTAAAACATACATCTGAAATGTATTGAGTCAATAAGTATTCAACCCCTTTGTTAGGCCTCAATAAGTTCAGGAGTAAACAATATGCTTGACAATATGCTTGTCACATCCTAATTTGAAGGACTCACTCTGCAATTCTAGTGTTGACTACCTCATCACTGTAAACCCACACATACAATTATCTATAAGGTCCCCTAAGTCGAGCAGATAATTTCAACACAGATTCAACCACAAAGAACAGGGAGGTTTTCCCAATGTCTCGCAAAGAAGGGCACCTATTGGTAGATGGGTAAAAAATCCATTGAAGTATCCCTTTGAGCAGGGTGAAGTTATTAATTGCAACTTGCACTACAAATTGCACTACAAAGATACAGGCGTCCTTCCTAACTCAGTTGCTGGAGAGGAAGGAAACTGCTCAGGGGATTTCACCACGAGGCCAAAGGTGACTTTAAAACTGTTAGAGTTTAATTGTCATGGGAAAGGACTAGGAGTAGTTTAGGGATAAAAGAACGGAATAGAGCTAAGTACAGGCAACATTCTGGAGAGGAAAACCAGGTTTCAGTCTGCTTTCCAACAGACCACTGGGGGACAAATTCCCCTTTCAGCAGGACAATAACCTAAAACACAAGGCCAAATATACATGGGAGTTCCTCACCAAGGCGACATTGAATGCTCCTGAGTAGCCTAGTTACATTTTCTACTTAAATCGTCTTGAAAATCTATGGCAAGACTTAAAAATGGCTGTCTAGCAATGATCACCAACCAACTTGACAGAGGTTGAAGAATCTTTTTAAAGAATAATGTGTATATTTGTACAATCCAGGTGGGCAAAGCTCTTAGAGACTTACCCAGAATACTGACAGCTGTAATCACTGTCAAAGGTGATTCCAACATGTATAGACTCAGGGGTGTGTGAGTACTTATGTAAATTATAGACTCAGGGGTGTGAGTACTTATGTAAATTACAGGACTCAGGGGTGTGAGTACTTATGTAAATTATAGACTCAGGGGTGTGAGTACTTATGTAAATTACATATTTCTGTGAATGTTCAATACATTTGCAAAAACCTCTAAAAACATATTTTCACTTTGTCATTATGGGATATTATGTGTAGATGGGTGAGAAAAAAATCATATTAAATCCATTGAATTCAGACTGTAACACAACAAAATGTGGAATAAGTCAAGGGGTATAAATACTTTCTGAAGGCACTGTATACATCACACACACACACACACACACACACACACACACACACACACCACACACACATCACACACCACACACACACACACACACACACACACACACACACAACCACACACCTCTGTACTCACATTCTTCTCCTGTCCCACACCCTATCCACTGTCCCTAATGAAAGCCTTGACTCATGTTTGACCCCTAAGCTACAGCTACCCAGGTTTTATCTGTTAGGGGAAACCCCAGACCTGTGGGACTGTGGAGTGTTCGATGGACTATGGGATATGATCCAGTGTGGCTTGGCTCTCTGCTTCCACTGGGTTGATCTATGCTTTTACTAATGCCTCTTTAAGGTCTACAGACTCTATTTAATTTGGCCATTTTCCATATATTCACTGATGCCATATGAAACCCCTCCCGTCTCCTAGGAACACATCTCCCTGAACCACTCTTCANCCAGGATAAATAGACCTCTTCCACATTCATGGAAGAGACTCTCTCCATGCAGACACCTTTGTAGATTGTGTTGTGGTTCTTGGTGGCCTTTTGGTTTGTTTGCTTTGGCACCTTTCAACACCCTGCATTATCACATTCATGCATGCAAAACATTCACTTTACACTACTGATTACTGATTTACACACACCATTGATATTTCCTTAGTTGCTTTAGTTAATAAATATATATTTGTTACTCCTTATCTCCACGTTGTCTCCCTTTGTTACGGGCTTTGAGCCGGTTCGTGACTAACACACAGAATCACTTCAGCTCCTTAGGTATTCAGGCAGTAACATTCTGTAGAACCAGCTCCCCGATCCCTCCTGACCCAGGCTCTCCCAAATGCTCAGGACCCACTGGTTGGTTGCAGCTGATTTCCACTGCAGACATTTGTTGACTCACTGACATTACACAAATGTTTCAGAGGGTCACACGATAAACAATGTTTTGAAACCATTGCAAACTAGCATAATCGAGAAAACTTTAAGGTGTAGTTTGTTACAGAATCATTTTAAGTCAGACGTCAACTGCCAAAGTGATGTATGAGTCTCTTCATGCATATAGCTTGTGACAGTGCAGACACACACACTGACGCATAGACACACTCACACACACACACACACACACACACACACACCACACACACACACACACACACACACACACACACACACACACCACACACACACGCTCACACCTCCCCTTTCACACACATACTACTGCCCCCTCTCTCTCTTTTCTCTTTCCACATCTCCAGCCTCTATTTTTCCCCTTTCACTCTTTCTCTTCTCTTCTCCTCTTTCTTTCTTTCTTTCTCTCTTCTTTCTTTCTTTCTTTCTTTCTTTCTTTCTTTCTTTCTTTCTTTCTTTCTTTCTTTCTTTCTTTCTTTCTTTCTTTCTTCTTTCTCTCTTTTTTTCTCTTTCTCTTTCTTTCTCTTCCGTTCTCTTTCTCTTTCTCCATCTCCAGCTCTATTTTTCCCCTTTCACTCTTTAGCTTCTCTTCTTTCTTTCTTTCTTTCTCTTTGCTTTCTTTTCTTTCTCTTTCTTTCTCTTTCTCTTTCTTTATACTCTCCTATTATTCTTTCTCTCATTTCAACCAGATGTATTTTTCTATCTCTCTGTCTTTCTATCCCCCTCATGCCTCTTCTCCATCCCTCATCTTCCTGACAGGAAGGTTGTAACAGATTACTCTGTCCCCCGGGGCGACTCCAATAACTTCCCCCTCTCTCTGCACTCTGTCCTGCTTGTCCCTCCACACACACACACACACGCACGCACGCACGCACACACACACCACACACATACACAAACGCACGCACGCACACACACACACACACACACACACACACACACCACACACACACACACACACACACACACACCACACACACACACACAAATGCAAAACACACACACGCGGATACAAACACACATGCATAAATACACACACTCCTCCTCATTGTGGTGTCCAGGGTGTGTGTTGGCTTTCTGTCTCTCTATCTGACAGGTGTTAGATGCCACTGCTCTACGCAGCATTGTGATGAGCAAGAGTTTAAGTTGGGATATGAGTCTGTGTGTGTGTGCATGTGAGTGTGTGTGTGCATGTGTGTCTGCTGGTGTGTGTGTGGGTGCGTGTGCATGTGTGTCTGCTGGTGTGTGGTGTGTGTGTCTGCTGGTGTGTGTGTCTGCTGGTGTGTGTGTCTGCTGGTGTGTATGTGTGTCTGCTGGTGTGTGTGTCTGCTGGTGTGTGTGTCTGCTGGTGTGTGTGTCTGCTGGTGTGTATGTGTGAAGGAGCTTCCTTTGCTCAGAACTCACCCCGTGGCATCCAGTAAAGTTCTAGAGACAGTTGTGTGTGTGGTGTGTGTGTGTGTAGTGTGTGTGTGTGTGGTGTGTGTGTGTGTGTGTGGTGTGGTATGTGTGGTGTGTGTCTGCTGGTGTGTGTGTGTGTGTGCATGTACATGTGTGTCTGCTGGTTTGAGACTGTGTGTGTGTGCATGTGAGTGTGTGTCTGCCGGTATGTGCATGTGTGTCTGCTGGTGTGTGTGTGTGTGTGTGTGTGTGTGTGCGTGCGTGCATGTGTGTCTGCTGGTGTGTGTGTGTGCATGTACATGTGTGTCTGCTGGTGTGTGTGTGTGGTGTGTGTGTGTGTGTGGTGTGTATGTGGTGTGTGTGGTGTGTGTGGTGTGGTGTGTGTGTGTGCTGTGTGTGTATGGTGTGTGTGTGTGTGCTGTGTGTATGTGGTGTATGTGGTGTGTGTGTGGTGTGTGTGTGTGTGTGTCCAGACTAGATTTTGGAGCAGATGCTCTCTCTCAGAGGAGTACAGATGTGCTAAACGTTCTTGTCACATGACCTCACTGTTTCCTCTGGCTGTGGCTCTGGTGTTGTCATCATTGTTGGACAGACTATTGCATAGCACACTCTCTCTCCCCTAACCATACATGACCTCACACAAACACGCAAGTGCAAATGCACACGCACGCACACACACACACACACACACACACACACACACACACACACACACACACACACACACACACACACACACACACACACACACACACACACACACACACACACACAGGTTTGTGGTTTAACAGATTTGAGTAAAACAGGTTTTTCCCTCTCCTTGAGGCGATACTACAGAACTTTAAATGTCCTTTGATTGAGTTGATTTATTGAATGCCAATGTATGTGCCTGTTTCTACAGTCTCACCATGCAAATAATGTCTGTGCCTGTGCCTGGAAATGTATTTACTCTGACCATGTGTTTGAGCAAGAGAGTGTGTAGCCTGTCTCTCTGTGTGTATCATTACTGTGTTTTTCCTCCGTGTGTGTGTGTATGCTTGCATGTGTGTGTTCGTGCGTGTTCCAGGTGTGAACGTGATGCTGCGTAAGATAGCGGTGGCAGCAGCCTCCAAGCCGTCGGTGGAGATCACCCAGGAGGGAGAGACTCTGTCCATACGAACCTTCACCTCCGTCAGAACCACCCACGTCACCTTCACCGTGGGAGAGTCCTTCAACGAGGCCACGGTCGACGGACGCCCCTGCACGGTACACACACGCGCGCACACACGCATGCACGCACACACACACACACTTATGCAAGCATATACACACACACATATATAGTGCCTTTCACACCCCTTGACTTTTTCCACATTTTGTGGTGTTACAGCCTGAATTTAAAATGGATGACCTTTTCATTTTGTGTCACTGGCCTACACCCAATATTCCATAGTGTCAAAGTAGAAGTATTTTTAACAAATCTTTACAAATGAATTAAAACATACATCTGAAATGTATTGAGTCAATAAGTATTCAACCCCTTTGTTATGGCCTCAATAGTTCAGGAGTAACATATGCTTGACAATATGCTTGTCACATCCTAATTTGAATGGACTCACTCTGCAATTCTAGTGTTTGACTACCTCATCACTGTAACCCACACATACAATTATCTATAAGGTCCCTAAGTCGAGCAGATAATTTCAACACAGATTCAACCACAAAGAACAGGGAGGTTTTTCCAATGTCTCGCAAAGAAGGGCACCTATTGGTAGATGGGTAAAAAATCCCATTGAATATCCCTTTGAGCAGGGTGAAGTTATTAATTGCACTTTGCACTACAAATTGCACTACAAAGATACAGGCGTCCTTCCTAACTCAGTTGCTGGAGAGGAAGGAAACTGCTCAGGGATTTCACCACGAGGCCAAAGGTGACTTTAAAACTGTTAGAGTTTAATTGTCATGGGAAAGGACTAGGAGTAGTTTAGGATAAAAGAAACGGAAATAGAGCTAAGTACAGGCAACATTCTGGAGGAAAACCAGGTTCAGTCTGCTTTCCAACAGACACTGGGGGACAAATTCCCCTTTCAGCAGGACAATAACCTAAAACACAAGGCCAAATATACATGGGAGTTCCTCACCAAGGCGACATTGAATGCTCCTGAGTAGCCTAGTTACATTTTCTACTTAAATCGTCTTGAAAATCTATGGCAAGACTTAAAAATGGCTGTCTAGCAATGATCACCAACCAACTTGACAGAGGTTGAAGAATCTTTTTAAAGAATAATGTGTATATTTGTACAATCCAGGTGGGCAAAGCTCTTAGAGACTTACCCAGAAATACTGACAGCTGTAATCACTGTCAAAGGTGATTCCAACATGTATAGACTCAGGGGTGTGAGTACTTATGTAAATTATAGACTCAGGGGTGTGAGTACTTATGTAAATTACAGACTCAGGGGTGTGAGTACTTATGTAAATTACAGACCCAGGGGTGTGAGTACGTATGTAAATTACATATTTCTGTGAATGTTCAATACATTTGCAAAAACCTCTAAAAACATATTTTCACTTTGTCATTATGGGATATTATGTGTAGATGGGTGAGAAAAAAATCATATTAAATCCATTGAATTCAGACTGTAACACAACAAAATGTGGAATAAGTCAAGGGGTATAATACTTTCTGAAGGCACTGTATACATCACACACACACACACACACACACACACACACACACACACACACACACACACACACACACACACACACACACCACACACACACACACACACACACACACACCACACACCTCTGTACTCACATTCTTCTCTGTCCCACACCCTATCCACTGTCCCTAATGAAAGCCTTGACTCATGTTTGACCCCTAAGCTACAGCTACCCAGGTTTTATCTGTTAGGGGAAACCCAGACCTGTGGACTGTGGAGTGTTAGATGGACTATGGGATATGATCCAGTGTTGGCTTGGTCTCTGCTTCCACTGGGTTGATCTATGCTTTTACTAATGCCTCTTTAAGGTCTACAGACTCTATTTAATTTGGCATTTTCCATATATTCACTGATGCCATATGAAACCCCTCCCGTCTCCTAGGAACAATCTCCCTGAACCACTCTTCACTTCTGTCCCATCTGAACTCCCCTCCCTCCCTCCCTCCCTCCCTCCCTCCCTCCCTCCCGTCATTCATTCTTGCCATGTGTAAGTACCTATCAAACTCTCCCTCTGATGGCCTCTGCTTGGCTGTCTCCAGAGGAAACAGACAAACACCCAGAGCCTCTCTCTACTAACGATGAGCACATCACACATTATCATCTCCTAGATATTCCCCCTCTCCTTTCCTCCTTCTCTCTCCCCCCAAAGGCCATGCAATAGCATACACACTAGGTCACTTCCCTCTTTTTCTCTCACTCTTACCAATTATTGTTCTATCCATCCATCTATTCTCCACCCGCCTATCTGTCCAAAACATGACTTTCATCTTTCTGATGCTCATCTAACTATATTGCATGTCTGTCTCTGTCTCTGTCTGTCTTTCTGTCTTTCTGTCTGTCTGTCTGTCTGTCTGTCTGTCTGTCTGTCTGTCTGTCTGTCTGTCTGTCTGTCTGTCTGTCTGTCTGTCTCTGTCTGTCTGTCTCACAGAGTCTTCCAAAGTGGGAGACAGACAGTAAGATCAGCTGTGAGCAGACTCTGCAGAAAGGGGAGGGACCTAAGACCGCCTGGACCCGAGAGATAACCAATGACGGTGAGCTCATCCTGGTAAGACTCTCTACTGGCTACCTGTCCTGTCAATCAACCACAGCTAGAGGCATTGTACTGTACAACCGTCCATTGATACATTTTGAACACAGTATGCTTGAGGACCTCAGTCATTTTCCTTCCACACAAATAAGGGAGGACTCACCTTATCCACTACCAATGTGTAACACCCATCTACTGGAGCCTACACACTGTGGGGCCAGGAAGGTTTTCCATAATAGGATAGTCATCCCTCCACTCCATTCAGATCAGTGTTAATGAGGGAGGGAGGGAGGGAGGGAGGGGAAGAGGAGGAAGACAAACAATTTAGGTCTACTGGAACCAGGGGCGCAACTTTCAATTTCATTCTGAAATTGCATTTTTGTCCCCCCCAGTTTTATCATTGGAATGTGATACAAAACGTGGCAACGGTGAGCTTTAGGACCATGCGGGTGCCTCCGAGCGGTCGGGTAGGCTGTTTGGAGTGTTTATCTGACTGATTTAGTTAGGGTTAGGGTACAGCTAATGATCATCATGTGTGCCACTGTGTGGAGTGACATGAAGCTCAAAATGAAAACTGCCACTCTGTAAAAAGACGTGTCGTTAGAGCGAACACAAGTGAACCCGTCAAACCAGAGACAACTCCCTCGTTTCCTGGAATCAGTTTGTTTTCCCATTTGTCAAGGACCATGAACAAATGCATCTGATGCATTGCACAATATGTGGTCTGTCTCTGATCATTCCATCTCTCATGCTGAGTGTTTGGCTTCTAATTCAATTAGTCAACTAAGATCTAAAATTGTATGGTTTCCATGGTAAAAAAGGCCAAAACGTTGTAACACAGAACCATAAGGAGTCGTTCAGGACACCTCTTGTTGTAAGAGACACAGTCACAGACAGAGACTGAACAGGATGGATTGAGACAGTGTTAATGTTGGATATGAATGCTTCTATTGAATACTGCACATCTTTATAAATTCCTTGGATATGAATACCTATATTAAATACATCTATAAATTCCTCTCATTCCAGACCATGAGTGCGGACGATGTGGTGTGCACCAGAGTCTACGTACGAGAGTGAAAGAGAAGACATCTCTTCATCCTTCCATCTCTCTCACCACTCACTCACTCACTCCACAAACCCCCAGCCAGAATGGGCAGGGTGAAATCAGCTTGTAGAATCTAGTTTAACTCCAGTATATCTGTCACAAAGCCATGGGATTGAACCCAGTCTAGTTGACCTATATCTATTAAAGTCAGTCTTGCCAATGTTCTGTCCACTTACTCAGTGAGGTCGTAAACCTGAAATTGTGTCTTTTTCTGAGTCTTTGTACGTGCAAGGTTGTTGATCCATGTGTGTGTGTGTGTGTGTGTGTGTGTGTGTGTGTGTGTGTGTGTGTGTATGTGCTAGTCAGTGGAGTAGGTCTAAGTGTGTGTATCAGTGTCTGACTATATTTGTAGTTGTGTAAACCTATCTATGAGCTCTTCCAGTTATAACTACGGGAAGACAATAAAACACCATGTTGACTCCATACGGTTTGGGTTTTTGGTATCACACACACACACACACACACATCCTGGCACTCACATGAACGCATGCTCACACACTTACTTGCTCACACACACAAACAGTACAGATGTAGGATCTTAATATGAGCCAGTTTGCTACAGTAGGAAAATAATCCTGCAGAAACAGGAAATGTGAATTATTATCTGGATTATAACTAATGGCCATTTTTGTAGGGGGTTGGTACATTTTTGTAGGGGGTTGGTACATTTTTGTAGGGGGTTGGTACATTTTTGTAGGGGGTTGGTACATTTTTGTAGGGGGTTGGTACATTTTTCTTAAGGAAAAATCAAGTCAAATTTTGAAGTGGAAATTACAAACTTCAGAAGCCCTTTTAAACCTCAACTACACAACAAGTTTTAGATTTCCTGCAGTGCAGGAACATTCTCCGGCAACAGACAGGGTGATCTTTCATCTGTAAATACTCAAGGACTAAGATTTTACTGGTAAATACCGCTTCATGGTTTGTGAGTATAACTGTAACTCACCGTTGGCGTCTAAATACACACACACAGACACACACACACACACAGAGACACACACACACAGAGAGACACACACACACACACACACAGAGACACACACACACACAGAGACACAGACACACACACACATTAGTACTAGTGCTGGCACAATTACCATATAACTGTGTAACCGACGGTTATGGATGAAGACCGTCATAAAAGTTCAACAACTGTCATAATCGTTTAAAAAATGAATAGAACGGCCGGGCATTCGTGTGTTTGAGTCTGTTTCCGCGGTAACATGGACTCTTAAAAATGTGATGAAACTTTGTTGCTCCTTGCTGAAAGGTGTTGTAGCAAACAAGTCTTGGGGTGCCAACGCCCCAACAATGCAGCAACAGCACACATAGAAATAGAATGAATCATTCTAAGCACATGCAGTCAGGAGCAGAGGGGGAGAAAATGTCTCAAAAATAAATAAATAAATACCAATAGATTTTGTATTATTTGCTACTTGAACAGTTATTAGGGAGACGGTGGTCATTTGGCTGGCCAATTAGCATCATCCAAAATTACATGACCGTCACAGCCCTAGCTAGTACACATCTTATTTTAGACTTTGTCTCAGCTGTCTGCAACAAGAATAACTTGTCTGTCTCTCCACCCCCTCGAGACTCTCCCTTTTTCCTTCTCCCCATCCCTCCCGTCTTTCTCTCTCTGTCAATCATCTCTCTACCACATGCCCTCCTTTCTCCACTCCTTTCTTTCTCACTGCCACTCTTCTCGGTCATTTTCTCCATTCATCCTCTCTTCTCGGTCATTTTCTCCATTCATCCTCTCTTCTCGGTCATTTTCTCCATTCATCCTCTCTCTCTCTCCCCCTTCTCCATTCATCCTCTCTTCTCTCTCCCCCTTCTCCATTCATCCTCTCTCTCTCTCTCTCTCCCCCTTCTCCATTCATCCTCTCTCTCTCCCCCCTTCTCCATTCATCCTCTCTCTCTCTCTCCCCCTTCTCCATTCATCCTCTCTCTCTCTCCCCCCTTCTCCATTCATCCTTTCTCTCCCCCTTCTCCATTCATCCTCTCTCTCTCTCTCTCTCTCTCTCCCCCTTCTCAATTCATCCTCTCTCTCTCTCTCCCCCTTCTCCATTCATCCTCTCTCTCTCTCCCCCTTCCTCCATTCATCCTCTCTCTCTCTCTCTCTCTCTCTCTCTCTCTCTCTCTCTCTCTCTCTCTCTCTCTCTCTCTCTCTCCCCCCTTCTCCATTCATCCTCTCTCTCTCTCCCCCTTCTCCATTCATCCTCTCTCTCTCTCTCTCTCTCCCTCTTCTCCATTCATCCTCTCTCTCTCTCCCCCTTTCTCCATTCATCCTCTCTCTCTCTCTCTCTCTCTCTCTCTCTCTCCCCCTTCTCCATTCATCCTCTCTCTCTCTCTCCCCCTCCTCCATTCATCCTCTCTCTCTCTCTCCCCCTTCTCCATTCATCCTCTCTCTCTCTCTCCCCCCTTCTCCATTCATCCTCTCTCTCTCTCTCTCTCTCTCTCTCTCTCTCTCTCTCTCTCTCTCTCTCCCCCTTCTCCATTCATCCTCTCTCTCTCTCTCTCTCTCTCACCCCCCTTCTCCATTCATCCTCTCTCTCTCCCCCTTCTCCATTCATCCTCTCTCTCTCCCCCTTCTCCACTCATCCTCTCTCTCTCTCTCCCCCTTCTCCATTCATCCTCTCTCTCTCTCCCCCTTCTCCATTCATCCTCTCTCTCTCTCTCTCCCCCTTCTCCATTCATCCTCTCTCTCTCCCCCTTCTCCATTCATCCTCTCTTCTCTCTCTCTCCCCCTTCTCCCTTCATCCTCTCTTCTCTCTCTCTCCCCCTTCTCCCTTCATCCTCTCTTCTCTCTCTCTCCCCCTTCTACATTCATCCTCTCTCTCTCTCTCTCTCTCCCCCTTCTCCATTCATCCTCTCTCTCTCCCCCTTCTCCATTCATCCTCTCTCTCTCTCTCTCTCTCTCTCTCTCTCCCTTCTCCATTCATCCTCTCTCTCTCTCCCCCTTCTCCATTCATCCTCTCTCTCTCTCCCCCTTCTCCATTCATCCTCTCTCTCTCTCTCTCTCTCTCTCTCTCTCTCTCTCTCTCTCTCTCTCTCTCTCTCTCTCTCTCTCTCTCCCCCCCCTTCTCCATTCATCCTCTCTCCCTCTCTCTCTCTCCCTCTTCTCCATTCATCCTCTCTCTCTCTCCCCCCTTCTCCATTCATCCTCTCTCTCTCTCTCTCTCTCTCTCTCTCTCTCTCTCTCTCTCTCTCTCTCCCCCTTCTCCATTCATCCTCTCTCTCTCTCTCCCCCTTCTCCATTCATCCTCTCTCTCTCTCTCTCCCCCTTCTCCATTCATCCTCTCTCTCTCTCTCTCCCCCTTCTCCATTCATCCTCTCTCTCTCTCTCTCTCTCTCTCTCTCTCTCTCTCTCCCCCTTCTCCATTCATCCTCTCTCTCTCTCACCCCCTTCTCCATTCATCCTCTCTCTCTCTCCCCCTTCTCCATTCATCCTCTCTCTCTCCCCCTTCTCCACTCATCCTCTCTTTCTCTCTCCCCCTTCTCCATTCATCCTCTCTCTCTCTCCCCCTTCTCCATTCATCCTCTCTCTCTCTCTCTCCCCCTTCTCCATTCATCCTCTCTTCTCTCTCTCTCCCCCTTCTCCCTTCATCCTCTCTTCTCTCTCTCTCCCCCTTCTCCATTCATCCTCTCTCTCTCTCTCTCTCTCTCTCCCCCTTCTCCATTCATCCTCTCTTCTCTCTCTCTCCCCCTTCTCCCTTCATCCTCTCTTCTCTCTCTCTCCCCCTTCTCCATTCATCCTCTCTCTCTCTCTCTCTCCCCCTTCTCCATTCATCCTCTCTCTCTCCCCCTTCTCCATTCATCTTCTCTCTCTCCCCCTTCTCCCTTCATCCTCTCTTCTCTCTCTCTCCCCCTTCTCCCTTCATCCTCTCTTCTCTCTCTCTCCCCCTTCTCCATTCACTCTCCCACTGTGAGAGCTTTTTCACAGATTTTCCTGGCTCTCCTAGAGATGACTGTAGAGTATAGCTTTACATATTGATCCCAGAGGATGTATCAGTCCTATTATCTGTGTTGTCCTGATTGGAGTTCCACATGGTAACAGTGCTGGGCATTGCCAGTGCTCTGGTGCTGGATATTTAGGTTCAACATATTTCTGGAAGTTTCCCTACTTCTGTTAGCAGTTCCAACACACAGACACACACACACACACACACACACACACACACACACACACACACACACACAAAAGATACATTTGTGTTTAGTGAGTCTGCCAGGCCGGAGGCAGTAGGGATGACCAGGAATGTTCTCTGTTTAGTGAGTCTGCCAGGCCGGAGGCAGTAGGGATGACCAGGGATGTTCTCTGTTTAGTGAGTCTGCCAGGCCGGAGGCAGTAGGGATGACCAGGGATGTTCTCTGTTTAGTGAGTCTGCCAGGCCGGAGGCAGTAGGGATGACCAGGGATGTTCTCTGTTTAGTGAGTCTGCCAGGCCGGAGGCAGTAGGGATGACCAGGGATGTTCTCTGTTTAGTGAGTCTGCCAGGCCGGAGGCAGTAGGGATGACCAGGGATGTTCTCTGTTTAGTGAGTCTGCCAGGCCGGAGGCAGTAGGGATGACCACGTGTTCACTTGATAAGTGTGTGAATTTGACTATTTTCCTGTCCTGCTAAGCATTCAAACTGTAATGAGTACTTTTGGTTGTCAGGGAAAATGTGTGGAGTAAAAATAAAAGTAAAAGTTGTCAAAAATATAAATAGTCAAGTAAAGTATATATACCCCAAAAAACTACTTAAGTAGTACTTTAAAGTATTTTTACTTAAGTCCTTTACACCACTGCAAACACACACACACACACACACACATAAGTGTGCATGCGCGGGCACACACATTCACTTCAATGTTAGTCCTTCATCTCTGAAATCACACAAACATATCTGTCATTAAGGCAACAGTTAAAGATGATGATGATAAGTGGAATGAAGTTGAACATGAGTCTATTTGATGGACAGGTGAGTTGGCCAGTTGGAATGGCCAGGGTGGGGCCCAACCAATCCGACCAATCAATGACCAGAAAAAAAAGGGTCAGGAGGTGTGTCCCGACAGGCAGGAAATGCCAAAGGGATTATAGGGTACAGTTGATTGACAGCAGATGTGCTTAACGAGGAGCAGAATCTATAAAGAAAACCTGGAAATGGAAGAGAACTGGAGACACTCTCACACACAGAGCAGGGTAATAGAGGTAGAGGAAATGGAAAAGAGAGCGGGAGGTATACAAGGAAAGGAATTTAGAAATGTTCAAAATGGTCTTTCTCTCATGTTTGACCCCTAAACTACAACTCCCCTGTTAGGGGAAACCCAGACCTGTGGACTGTGGAGTGTTAGAGGGACTATGGGATATGATCCAGTGTTGGCTTGGTCTTTGCTTCCACTGGGTTGATCTATGCTTTTACTAATGCCTCTTTAAGGTCTACAGACTCTATTTAATTTGGCATTTCCATTTCACTGATACCATATGAAACCCCTCCCTTAGTCTCATAGGAACAATCTCACTGCACCATTCTCCACTTCTGTCCCCTCTCTCTTTCTCTCTCTCTCTCTCTCTCTCTCTCTCTCTCTCTCTCTCTCTCTCTCTCTCTCTCTCTCTCTCTCTCTCTCTCTCTCACTCATTCTCTCTCTTATTCTATCTCCCTCTGCAGCTGTGTGTAGTTACAGTGTGACCTCAGTAAAGTCCCGTCCTGGCCAGTAAAAGAGGTAGATAACTGCCCTTCTCTGCCTGTTTATTAGCCCCTGGGGCAGTAAAAGGCAGCTGTTTCGCCCCCTTCAAAAACACACAGCCTGCACTGGACCCCCGTAAAAACACACAAAGAGTCAGAGACACACACGCACTCGCATACCGAACCAAACACACACATTCTGCAAACTCTTCACACGTACCATCAAACACTCACACTGTACGCGCAGCTCGTAAAACACACACTCGGTACACACACACACAAGGTGAGCACACACACACTATGCTGCACTAAAGCAAGCAAGTGAAAACAACTCACATGCATACGATACAATACACACCTACTGTACACTCCAACCAGAGTGCCTGCAAACCATATATTTTACCATAAAGACAGCAGAAAAAAACCTTAAATGTATATCTGGGCCCAGACTAAATCTGACATTTGTATCCTGATTTTAACAACATTGTCATATTCCATGGATAAAACTGAAGCTATACAGTACATGTTGATTGGCACTACTGTATTGGGCTTGGTTTGAATTGATGCACTAGCCCGCGTTACAGTATGTTGAACACAAAACTGTCAACCTTTCCTGGTGATGGAGTGCACTGGTTATGCTAATCTGATATGATGAATGAGACTTCCTAAAGACAAATGGACTTCCAATACCTGCTAGCATAGCTAGCCTGGTTACCATTGGTAATCAAGGGATATGCGAACCGAGACGTAGCACAAGCTCTAACGAGGTCTGTGTGAATGCAGGTTTGTTTAGGTGCCCTGAGGCCATGCCTGTCTCAAAGCAGAGTGCGATGGATGATTTGTGTTCAGGCTGGTGAGAGAGTGGTGTGTGTGCATGTGTGCGGTTATTGACACCTGGGTCAACTGCATTCTGGGGAAGCTAGTAAAGTTGTGGGAGGACCGATGCAAAAATGTCCCACAGGCGACAGTACCACAGGGCATGATGGGTAAGAGGCCCACGCCTTCATAGACACAGAGTGCTCGTGACAGCCTGACTAAACACACACACACACACAACATACACACCAGCTAGCACATTTGGTGTCTTGGAAGTTTTGGAACGTAAGTCTTTGGTTTCCCATTGGTTCTGGGAACAAAGCCATACGTTTCCTGACCAGTAAAACTGCATTTTTTTTAAAACATTCTGAGAATGGAAGTGAAAATTTTGCCTGAATGTACATTTTCAGGTTTTATTAACGTTCTGAGAACAGAAACTGTATGCTATTTGAAGTTAAGTTAGTAACGTTCTAAGAACATTTTCTGAATGTTGTGAATGTTTTGAACGAAATGTAAAGGTTATTTGGAGGTTTTTTAAATAACTTCCTTAAAACCTTCACTACATGTTTCAATAAGACTGCTAGCTTAGGTTAACTGTTTTGAACTCCATGCACGGATAGGACACATGGAAATTCATTTCTTAGGCATTATTCATGCAAACACATGTATTTTCTATTGGGGCATGGCGTCAGTGAGATTCAAACCTATGTCCTCTATCCATAGAATTAGTCCTCTGCACCACCAGGCGAATGGAATGTAGATGTTTTTAAATAACATTCTTAGAACATTCTATTAATGTTACTAATGTTTTCTTGTGGTTTTTATGGAACATTTTCTTAATGTTCTGAGAACATGACTTTAAATTGAACTATAAGGAAACCTACTGAAAATGTTATGCTGAAGTACTCAAATTCCCACAGAAGAACATTGTTTCTTAACGTTCTCTGAACTATTTGAGAACATTCCCAATGTCAAATCAAATCAAATCCAAAATCAATTGTATTTGTCATATGCTTCGTAACGAATAACAATAACGAGTAGTGATCGCTGTTTCGGTCACAGGAAATGATGGCGGAGACAATAAGTTTAAAAAAAGTTTTGGTCAGGAGCCTGTAAGATGGCTGCTATCCACTGCAATGCCATCAAACCAGTTGGAGAATGCTCCTAGAACGTTAACATTTTAATTAAATGTAACCATGTTTAAATGTTTAAAGTCTGTTAAATGAATGAAATACCAAGAAAATACATGTATCTACACTACCGTTCAAAAGTTTGGGGTCACTTAGAAATGTCCTTGTTTTGAAAGAAAAGCATCTTTTTTGACAATTAAACAGATCAGAAAAACAGTGTAATGACTATTGTAGCTGGAAAGAGCTGATTTTTAATGGAATATCTACATAGGCGTACATAGACCCATTATCAGCTACCTTCACTCTTGTGTTCCAATTGCATGTTGTGTTAGCTCATTTTTTAACCTTTATTTAACTAGGCAAGTCAGTAAAGAACAAATTCTTATTTTCAATGACGGTCTAGGAACAGTGGGTTAACTGCCTTGTTCAGGGGACAGAATTTTTACCTTGTCAGCTCTGGGATTCAATCTTGCGACCGTCCGGTTACTAATCCAACACTCTAACCACTAGGCTACCTGCTGCCCCCTAATCCAACACTCTAACCACTAAACTACCTGCTGCCACCTAATCCAACACTCTAACCACTAAACTACCTGCTGCCCCCTAATCCAACCCTCTAACCACTAGGCTACCTGCTGCCCCCTAATCCAACACTCTAACCACTAAGCTACCTGCTGCCCCCTAATCCAACACTCTAACCACTAAGCTACCCGCTGTCCCCTAATCCAACACTCTAACCACTAGGCTACCTGCTGCCCCCTAATCCAACACTCTAACCACTAGGCTACCTGCTGCCCCCTAATCCAGCACTCTAACCACTAAACTACCTGCTGCCCCCTAATCCAACACTCTAACCACTAAACTACCTGCTGCCCCCTAATCCAACCCTCTAACCACTAGGCTACCTGCTGCCCCCTAATCCAACACTCTAACCACTAAGCTACCTGCTGCCCCCTAATCCAACACTCTAACCACTAAACTACCTGCTGCCCCCTAATCCAACACTCCAACACTCTAACTCTAATCACTAAGCGCAACATAGCTTCTGCGTGCATATCAGCTAGAAAGATGTGTCGGCATCGAGTAATTGTCTCTGGCCCCCTCCCAGTTAGGGGGAGTGATGAGCTCTACAGCAGAGTCTCACAACTCAATTGCTGGTTGAAAACTGTTTTCTGCCCCTCCCAAAAGTTAGAATTTGTAGATAATTGGCCCTCTTTCTGGGACTCACCCACAAACAGGACCAAGCCTGACCTGCTGAGGAGTGACGGACTCCATCCTAGCTGGAGGGGTGCTCTCATCTTATCTACCAACATAGACAGGGCTCTAACTCCTCTAGCTCCACAATGAAATAGGGTGCAGGCCAGGCAGCAGGCTGTTAGCCAGCCTGCCAGCATAGTGGAGTCTGCCATTAGCACAGTCAGTGTAGTCAGCTCAGCCATCACCATTGAGACCGTGTCTGTGCCTCGACCTAGGTTGGGCAAAACTAAACATGGCGGTGTTCGCCTTAGCAATCTCACTAGGATAAAGACCACCTCCATTCCTGTCATTACTGAAAGAGATCATGATACCTCACATCTCAAAATAGGGCTACTTAATGTTAGATCCCTTACTTCAAAGGCAATTATAGTCAATGAACTAATCACTGATCATAATCTTGATGTGATTGGCCTGACTGAAACATGGCTTAAGCCTGATGAATTTACTGTTTTAAATGAGGCCTCACCTCCTGGCTACACTAGTGACCATATCCCCCGTGCATCCCGCAAAGGCGGAGGTGTTGCTAACATTTACGATAGCAAATTTCAATTTACAAAAAAAAAAATGACATTTTCGTCTTTTGAGCTTCTAGTCATGAAATCTATGCAGCCTACTCAATCACTTTTTATAGCTACTGTTTACAGGCCTCCTGGGCCATATACAGCGTTTCTCACTGAGTTCCCTGAATTCCTATTGGACCTTGTAGTCATAGCAGATAATATTCTAATCTTTGGTGACTTTAATATTCACATGGAAAAGTCCACAGACCCACTCCAAAAGGCTTTCGGAGCCATCATCGACTCAGTGGGTTTTGTCCAACATGTCTCTGGACCCACTCACTGTCACAGTCATACGCTGGACCTAGTTTTGTCCCATGGAATAAATGTGGTGGATCTTAATGTTTTTCCTCATAATCCTGGACTATCGGACCACCATTTTATTACGTTTGCAATTGCAACAAATAATCTGCTTAGACCCCAACCAAGGAACATCAAAAGTCGTGCTATAAATTCACAGACAACACAAAGATTCCTTGATGCCCTTCCAGACTCCCTCTGCCTACCCAAGGACGCCAGAGGACAAAAATCAGTTAACCACCTAACTGAGGATCTCAATCTAACCTTGCGCAATACCCTAGATGCAGTTGCACCCCTAAAAACTAAAAAAATGTCTCATAAGAAACTAGCTCCCTGGTACACAGAAAATACCCGAGCTCTGAAGCAAGCTTCCAGAAAATTGGAACGGAAATGGCGCCACACCAAACTGGAAGTCTTCCGACTAGCTTGGAAGGACGGCACCGTGCAGTACCGTAGAGCCCTTACTGCTGCTCGATCATCCTATTTTTCTAACTTAATTGAGGAAAATAAGAACAATCCGAAATTCCTTTTTAATACTGTCGCAAAGCTAACTAAAAAGCAGCATTCCCCAAGAGAGGATGACTTTCACTTTAGCAGTGATAAATTCATGAACTTCTTTGAGGAAAAGATTATGATTATTAGAAAGCAAATTACGGACTCCTCTTTAAACCTGCGTATTCCTCCAAACCTTAGTTGTCCTGAGTCTGCACAACTCTGCCAGGACCTAGGATCAAGAGAGACGCTCAAGTGTTTTAGTACTATATCTCTTGACACAATGATGAAAATAATCATGGCCTCTAAACCTTCAAGCTGCATACTGGACCCTATTCCAACTAAACTACTGAAAGAGCTGCTTCCTGTGCTTGGCCCTCCTATGTTGAACATAATAAACGGCTCTCTATCCACTGGATGTGTACCAAACTCACTAAAAGTGGCAGTAATAAAGCCTCTCTTGAAAAAGCCAAACCTTGACCCAGAAAATATAAAAAACTATCGGCCTATATCGAATCTTCCATTCCTCTCAAAAATTTTAGAGAATGCTGTTGCGCAGCAACTCACTGCCTTCCTGAAGACAAACAATGTATACGAAATGCTTCAGTCTGGTTTTAGACCCCATCATAGCACTGAGACGGCACTTGTGAAGGTGGTAAATGACATTTTAATGGCATCGGACCGAGGCTCTGCATCTGTCCTCGTGCTCCTAGACCTTAGTGCTGCTTTTGATACCATCGATCACCACATTCTTTTGGAGAGATTGGAAACCCAAATTGGTCTACACGGACATGTTCTGGCCTGGTTTAGATCTTATCTGTCGGAAAGATATCAGTTTGTCTCTGTGAATGGTTTGTCCTCTGACAAATCAACTGTAAATTTCGGTGTTCCTCAAGGTTCCGTTTTAGGACCACTATTGTTTTCACTATATATTTTACCTCTTGGGGATGTTATTCGAAAACATAATGTAAACTTTCACTGCTATGCGGATGACACACAGCTGTACATTTCAATGAAACATGGTGAAGCCCCAAAATTGCCCTCGCTAGAAGCATGTGTTTCAGACATAAGGAAGTGGATGGCTGCAAACTTTCTACTTTTAAACTCGGACAAAACAGAGATGCTTGTTCTAGGTCCCAAGAAACAAAGAGATCTTCTGTTGAATCTGACAATTAATCTTAATGGTTGTACAGTCGTCTCAAATAAAACTGTGAAGGACCTCGGCGTTACTCTGGACCCTGATCTCTCTTTTGAAGAACATATCAAGACCATTTCGAGGACAGCTTTTTTCCATCTACGTAACATTGCAAAAATCAGAAACTTTCTGTCCAAAAATGATGCAGAAAAATTAATCCATGCTTTTGTCACTTCTAGGTTAGACTACTGCAATGCTCTATTTTCCGGCTACCCGGATAAAGCACTAAATAAACTTCAGTTAGTGCTAAATACGGCTGCTAGAATCCTGACTAGAACCAAAAAATTTGATCATATTACTCCAGTGCTAGCCTCTCTACACTGGCTTCCTGTCAAAGCAAGGGCTGATTTCAAGGTTTTACTGCTAACCTACAAAGCATTACATGGGCTTGCTCCTACCTATCTCTCTGATTTGGTCCTGCCGTACATACCTACACGTACGCTACGGTCACAAGACGCAGGCCTCCTAATTGTCCCTAGAATTTCTAAGCAAACAGCTGGAGGCAGGGCTTTCTCCTATAGAGCTCCATTTTTATGGAACGGTCTGCCTACCCATGTCAGAGACGCAAACTCGGTCTCAACCTTTAAGTCTTTACTGAAGACTCATCTCTTCAGTGGGTCATATGATTGAGTGTAGTCTGGCCCAGGAGTGGGAAGGTGAACAGAAAGGCTCTGGAGCAACGAACCGCCCTTGCTGTCTCTGCCTGGCCGGTTCCCCTCTTTCCACTGGGATTCTCTGCCTCTAACCCTATTACAGGGGCTGAGTCACTGGCTTGCTGGGGCTCTCTCATGCCGTCCCTGGAGGGGGTGCGTCACCTGAGTGGGTTGATTCACTGTTGTGGTCATCCTGTCTGGGTTGGCGCCCCCCCCCCCCTTGGGTTGTGCCGTGGCGGAGATCTTTGTGGGCTATACTCAGCCTTGTCTCAGGATGGTAAGTTGGTGGTTGAAGATATCCCTCTAGTGGTGTGGGGGCTGTGCTTTGGCAAAGTGGGTGGGGTTATATCCTTCCTGTTTGGCCCTGTCCGGGGGTGTCCTCGGATGGGGCCACAGTGTCTCCTGACCCCTCCTGTCTCAGCCTCCAGTATTTATGCTGCAGTAGTTTATGTGTCGGGGGGCTGGGGTCAGTTTGTTATATCTGGAGTACTTCTCCTGTCCTATTCGGTGTCCTGTGTGAATCTAAGTGTGCGTTCTCTAATTCTCTCCTTCTCTCTTTCTTTCTCTCTCTCGGAGGACCTGAGCCCTAGGACCATGCCCCAGGACTACCTGACATGATGACTCCTTGCTGTCCCCAGTCCACCTGGCCATGCTGCTGCTCCAGTTTCAACTTCCACCTGACTGTGCTGCTGCTCTAGTTTCAACTGTTCTGCATTTATTATTATTCGACCATGCTGGTCATTTATGAACATTTGAACATCTTGGCCATGTTCTGTTATAATCTCCACCCGGCACAGCCAGAAGAGGACTGGCCACCCCACATAGCCTGGTTCCTCTCTAGGTTTCTTCCTAGGTATTGGCCTTTCTAGGGAGTTTTTCCTAGCCACCGTGCTTCTACACCTGCATTGCTTGCTGTTTGGGGTTTTAGGCTGGGTTTCTGTACAGCACTTTGAGATATCAGCTGATGTACGAAGGGCTATATAAATAAATTTGATTTGATTTGATTTGATTTGATTTAACCACTAGGCTACCTGCTGCCCCCTAATCCAACACTCTAACCACTAAGCTACCTGCTGCCCCCTAATCCAACACTCTAACCACTAAGCTACCTGCTGCCCCCTAATCCAACACTCTAACCACTAGGCTACCTGCTGCCCCCTAATCCAACACTCTAACCACTAGGCTACCTGCTGCCCCCTAATCCAACACTCTAACCACTAAACTACCTGCTGCCCCCTAATCCAACACTCTAACCACTAAGCTACCTGCTGTCCCCTAATGCAACACTCTAACCACTAGGCTACCTGCTGCCCCCTAATCCAACACTCTAACCACTAAACTACCTGCTGCCCCCTAATCCAACACTCTAACCACTAGGCTACCTGCTGCCCCCTAATCCAACACTCTAACCACTAAACTACCTGCTGCCCCCTAATCCAACACTCTAACCACTAGGCTACCTGCTGCCCCCTAATCCAACACTCTAACCACTAAACTACCTGCTGCCCCTTAATCCAACACTCTAACCACTAGGCTACCTGCTGCCCCCTAATCCAACACTCTAACCACTAGGCTACCTGCTGCCCCCTAATCCAACACTCTAACCACTAGGCTACCTGCTGTCCCCTAATCCAAGATTATCATTTTAAAAGGATAATTGATCATTAGAAAACCCTTTTGCAATTATGTTAGCACAGCTGAAAAATATTGTTCTGATTAAAGAAGCAATACAACTGGTATTACTGTTCAATTTGATGTTATAATGGACAAAAAAATGGCTTTTCTTTAAAAAACAAGGACATTTCTAAGTGACCCCAAACTTTTGAATGGTATTGTATATTTTTGTCAAGTTCCTTAAATGTGTTGAGAATGTTCCTTGTGGGAAGGTTGTATGCAAAATAACAATTGGACAACCATGCTCTCACCAAGCTCTAACAAACTTATTGTTCTCAGAACGTTATGTGCTAGCTGGGACACACACCACACACACACACACACACACACATAAAACTGTCTGCAGGCACACCAACATCAATCCCCTCCAGTACCCTCCACTCCAGACCACCCAGAAACCTCAGAGATCTTGTAAAACGTTGGTCAATAGTTACACACAACTTACACACACACACACACACACACACACACACACACACATACACACACACACACACACACACACACACACACACACACACACACACACGCACACACACGCACACACACACACACACACACACACACACACATATATTAACTCTCATGCCCTTTTCCATGCAACACACATTTAATGGAACACACCATCTTCTCAGGTACGTGTGCACTCACGCACGCACACGCACACACGTGCACACACACACACACACACACTGAAGTGTTGAAACTTAGAGCAGGTTTTGGGTATAGTAGAGGAATGAAGAAATGGAGAGGTTGAGTCAGAAAGACCAACGGAGGGGTGAAAAGAGGACAAACTCTTCCTGGTTTCAGCCCAAGTCTTCCTCCTCGTCTTCTTTGCTGGAAGAGAAAGATGCAGCTGTGTTTAATGTAGCTGCGAGAGAGACTTTGGTCCTCCAGTATGACACATAGATAACAACTGTTAGGTCTGAATGAAGCCTTTGTACACAGATAGACCCTGTGATATGGGACTCACCTAAATCGGATTACAGACTCTGAGACTAAACTCAAATATGGACAGAACTGTCTCTATATGTGTGAGAAATAGAGAACCAGAGAGAGAATGAGGAGGATGGAGAGACAGAGGCAGAGAAAGAAAGGATGGAATGAGAGAGAGAGAGCGACAGAGACAGAGAGAGAGAGAGAGAGAGAGAGAGAGAGAGAGAGAGAGAGACATTAGATCAACGGACTCTACAGATACCACACATTCACATGCACATACACATTAACCCCCTGGCCGGCTCAAGCCTTTTGGGGGCCCTAAGCGAGGTTGGGGTTCCCTAAGCGATGCCCACCACCAAGCGGGCAAACATTTTTAGTGGCCCCCCTCTTGACTGCTAGGAGAAAAAAATATGTTTTAATAAAGTTTATTTCCTGCAGTTCTACACATTTTGCCATGGGGCGGAGAGAAAATGTTGCAGCTTTAAAGCAAGTTTTCTGTAGTTCTACACATTTTGCCATGGGGCGGAGAGAAAATGTTGCAGCTTTAAAGCAAGTTTCCTGCAGTTCTACACATTTTGCCATGGGGCGGAGAGAAAATGTTGCAGCTTTAAAGCAAGTTTTCTGTAGTTCTACACATTTTGCCATGGGGCGGAGAGAAAATGTTGCAGCTTTAAAGCAAGTTTCCTGCAGTTCTACACATTTTGCCATGGGGCGGAGAGAAAATGTTGCAGCTTTAAAGCAAGTTTCCTGCAGTTCTACACATTTTGCCATGGGGCGGAGAGAAAATGTTGCAGCTTTAAAGCAAGTTTCCTGCAGTTCTACACATTTTGCCATGGGGCGGAGAGAAAATGTTGCAGCTTTAAAGCAAGTTTCCTGCAGTTCTACACATTTTGCCATGGGGCGGAAATACATTATTGAAAGTTTTAAAGCAAATTCCCTGCAATTCTACGCATTTTGCCATGATGTGGAGATACATGTTTGCAGCTTTAAAGCTATTTTTCTGCAATTCTACACATTTCGCCCTGACTTATGCCATGTTAATGATATCTGAATGAGAGTGACTAACAAAATCAATGGGGCCCTCTGGAGGTCAGTGCCTCTAGGTCCAGTCCAGGGTGTGTCGAACTCATTACATGGAGGGCCGAGTGTCTGCAGGATTTTGTTTTTTCCTTTCAATTAAGACCTAGACAACCATGGGAGTTCCTTACTAATTAGTGCCTTTATTCATCAATCAAGAGTGGAGCAAAAACCTGCAGACACTAGGCCCTCGGTGGAATGAGTTTGACATGTGGACTAGACTAACTTATCAATCTAAAAATGTTTCGCACACATGGCTAATTGAGTGACTGTCAGTGATTTACAAAACAAGAGAAAAACTGCTGTTGGACAACCACATTTCTAACTTGCAACTTGTGTATTCTACTATTGTAACTTTCAACAGTAAGTTGAGACTCCGTCTGAGTAAAAAACAACAATAAAAATGTTTTATTTATTCATGTTGTTGAAAGTTCAACAGGTTCACAGCACAGCACAGATACTGAACTAAACAGCATGACATGATGCAGATCAACGCAGGAGCACAAGACTGTAAGGCCCAGATTCAATCTGATCGCGGGTGACAGGCATTACGGCTTTTAAAGGCAATTTCCGAATGTTATTTAAAAAAATGTATTGAAACTTTATTTAACGTATGTCGATTAAGCCGACATATGCAGTGTTTACCGTGAATGTGATCTCCGCAAACATTGAATCCCGGCTTAAGTTGCTCTGGATAAGAGCGACTGCTAAATGACTAATGTAATGTAAAATGAGTAGAGAGGAGGCAGGCATAAAAGAGACAAACAGTAAAGACAGACATCTAAAATGGAGGTGGGATTTAGAGTGCCTGTATTTGATTACTGACTCTCTCTCTCGCTCGCTCTCTCTCTACAGCGGTCAGGGCAGTTTATGCTGGAGACGGTGATGTCATTGCTGGACGTGCGGTCTGATTGGCTCTGGTGGGGCATTGATGTGATTTGATTGGCTGTGGTGGTCTATGGTTTGGGGAATGGAGAATAGGGAAAACATCCTAAAACTGTCTGGCCACTAGACTGGCAGTACAACAGATGTTAATTTTTACTAACACACAAACATGCAGATACACAACACACACACGTAAAGTTTGCTAACACCAACTTAGATGACCCCGGGGAACCCCATAGACAAGGTGGAAACATGCAGCTCTTTCCAGACGGTCTACTGCTTCCCACTGTCCACATATACAGGCTGTTAGTGTGCTACTGCATAGCTCAGCTAATGTCTGACGTATGGGTCAGTACAGACACGGTATCTGACACTTTACATCTACCTGTTACCCCTCTACCACAACTACAGCACATCTGACAGTAGTGTTCTCTTTCTATCCCCCTCTCCTGCATATCTTAGCTTTGTGAGGGACAGTATCATACTCCTACATAGTTTAGATAGTATTGATTCAATAGTTTCCTGCTGCATAACTCATGTTTATAGGGTGTGTGTGTGTGTGTGTGTGTGTGTGTGTGTGTGTGTGTGTGTGTGTGTGTGTGTGTGTGTGTGTGTGTGTGTGTGTGTGTGTGTGTGTGTGTGGTGTAAGTGTTTTTGGCTCTCACACTAGTTCTTCTATCCATTCCATTTCTATGGTCTGGCAGTAGGACACATTTTCATAGTTGCACTTTCTGACTGACATACAGTGGGGAGAACAAGTATTTGATACACTGCCGATTTTGCAGATTTTCCTACTTACAAAGCATGTAGAGGTCTGTAATTTTTTATCACCGGTACACTTCAACTGTGAGAGACGGAATCCAGAAAATCACATTATGATTTTTAAGTAATTAATTTGCATTTTATTACATGACATAAGTATTTGATCACCTACCAACCATTAAGAATTCCAGCTCTCACAGACCTGTAAGTTTTTCTTTAAGAAGCTCTCCTGTTCTCCACTCATTACCTGTATTAACTGCACCTGTTTCAACTCGTTACCTGTATAAAAGACACCTGTCCACACACTCAATCAAACAGACTCCAACCTCTCCACAATGGCCAAGACTAGAGAGCTGTGTAAGGACATCAGGGATAAAATTGTAGACCTGCACAAGGCTGGGATGGGCTACAGGACAATAGGCAAGCAGCTTGGTGAGAAGGCAACAACTGTTGGTGCAATTATTAGAAAATGGAAGAAGTTCAAGATGACGGTCAATCACCCTCGGTCTGGGGCTCCATGCAAGATCTCACCTCGTGGGGCATCAATGATCATGAGGAAGGTGAGGGATCAGCCCAGAACTACACGGCAGGACCTGGTTAATGACCTGAAGAGAGCTGGGACCACAGTCTCAAAGAAACCATTAGTAACACACTACGCCGTCATGGATTAAAATCCTACAGCGCACGCAAGGTCCCCCTGCTCAAGCCAGCGCATGTCCAGGCCCGTCTGAAGTTTGCCAATGACCATCTGGATGATCCACAGGAGGAATGGGGGAAGTTCATGTGGTCTGATGAGACAAAAATAGAGCTTTTTGGTCTCAACTCCACTCGCCGTGTTTGGAGGAAGAAGAAGGATGAGTACAACCCCAAGAACACCATCCCAACCATGAAGCATGGAGGGGACAGGACGACTGCACCGTATTGAGGGGAGGATGGATGGGGCCATGTATCGCGAGATCTTGGCCAACAACCTCCTTCCCTCAGTAAGAGCATTGAAGATGGGTCGTGGCTGGGTCTTCCAGCATGACAACGACCCGAAACACACAGCCAGGGCAACTAAGGAGTGGCTCCGTAAGAAGCATCTCAAGGTTCTGGAGTGGCCTAGCCAGTCTCCAGACCTGAACCCAATAGAAAATCTTTGGAGGGAGCTGAAAGTCCGTATTGCCCAGCGACAGCCCCGAAACCTGAAGGATTGGAGATGGTCTGTATGGAGGAGTGGGCCAAAATCCCTGCTGCAGTGTGTGCAAACCTGGTCAAGAACTACAGGAAATGTATGATCTCTGTAATTGCAAACAAAGGTTTCTGTACCAAATATTAAGTTCTGCTTTTCTGATGTATCAAATACTTATGTCATGCAATAAAATGCAAATTAATGCAATAAAATGCAAATTAATTACTTAAAAATAATACAGATTCCGTCTCACAGTTGATGTGTACCTATGATAAAAATTACAGACCTCTACATGCTTTGTAAGTAGGAAAACCTGCAAAATCGGCAGTGTATCAAATACTCTCCCCACTGTAGCTGAGCTTTATGTGTGACAATGGTTTGTGTCTGCATTGCCTCTGTTCTATCACTTGAGCTTATAACAGTAGTTAGCTCTGTCACATCTAAGCTTAATTCTTGGAAGACAGTTTTTTTTTGGCTCTGACAAATAGGTTCTGTCAGAGCAAAAAAGGTTCCACCTATATATGAATCTGTGGCTGTGCACTGGGAGGCTGGGAGACTGGTTGCGTGTGAGTGTGTGAGTGTGGTAGTTTGTGAGTGGGTGTGTGAGCTAACTCATCTGACTTAATTGCGTAAGTCTGAGGATCAAAGCCAGCATGCTGCCAGTCTAGTAAACTTTACTGACAAACAATGCTATATGGGTCATTGTGTGTGTGTGTGTGTTGCACATAACTGTTACTTGATTATGATCACATACCTCCTCCATTCGCTGTGGTCCCTGAGGCAACAACAAAAGAGAGAGGGAACAGCAGGAGGAGAGAGGGAACAGCAGGAGGAGAGAGGGAACAGCAGGAGGAGAGAGGGAACAGCAGGAGGAGAGAGGGAACAGCAGGAGGAGAGAGGCAACAACAAAAGGAGAGAGGGAACAGCAGGAGGAGAGAGGGAACAGCAGGAGGGGATAGGCAATAACAAAAGAAGAGAGGGAACAGCAGGAGGGGAGATGGAACAGCAGGAGGAGAGAGGGAACAGCAGGAGGAGAGAGGGAACAGCAGGAGGGGATAGGCAATAACAAAAGAAGAGAGGGAACAGCAGGAGGGGAGATGGAACAGCAGGAGGAGAGAGGGAACAACAAAAGGAGAGAGGGAACAGCAGGAGGAGAGAGGGAACAGCAGGAGGGGAGAGGGAACAGCAGAGGAGAGAGGGAACAGCATGAAGGGAGATGGAACAGCAGGAGGAGAGAGGGAACAGCAAAAAGAGAGAGGGAACAGCAGGAGGAGAGAGGGAACAGCAGGAGGAGAGAGGGAACAGCAGGAGAGAGGATGGAACAGCAGGAGGAGAGAGGGAACAACAAAAGGAGAGAAGGAACAGCAGGAGGAGAGAGGGAACAGCAGGAGGGGATAGGCAACAACAAAAGGAGAGAGGGAACAGCAGGAGGGGAGAGGGAACAACAGGAGGAGAGAGGGAACAACAAAAGGAGAGAGGGAACAGCAGGAGGAGAGAGGGAACAGCAGGAGGATAGAGGGAACAACAAAAGGAGAGAGGGAACAGCAGGAGGAGAGAGGGAACAGCAGGAGGATAGAGGGAACAACAAAAGGAGAGAGGGAACAGCAGGAGGAGAGAGGGAACAGCAGGAGGGGAGAGGGAACAGCAGAGGAGAGAGGGAACAGCAGGAGGGTAGATGGAACAGCAGGAGGAGAGAGGGAACAGCAGGAGGAGAGAGGGAACAGCAGGAGTAGAGAGGGAACAGCAGGAGGTGTAAGGGAACAGCAGGAGGAGAGAGGGAACAACAAAAGGAGAGATGGAACAGCAGGAGGAGAGAGGGAACAGCAGGAGGAGAGAGGGAACAGCAGGAGGAGAGAGGGAACAGCAGGAGGAGAGAGGGAACAACAACAGGAGAGAGGGAACAGCAGGAGGGGAGAGGGGACAACAAAAGGAGAGAGGAAACAGCATGAGGAGAGAGGGAACAACAAAAGGAGAGAGGGAACAGCAGGAGGAGAGAGAGAACAACAGGAGGAGAGAGGGAACAGCAGGAGGAGAGAGGGAACAGCAGGAGGAGAGAGGGAACAGCAGGAGGAGAGAGGGAACAACAGGAGGAGAGAGGGAACAACAGGAGGAGAGAGGGAACAGCAGGAGGAGAGAGGGAACAGCAGGAGGAGAGAGGGAACAACAGGAGGAGAGAGGGAACAGCAGGAGGAGAGAGGGAACAGGAGGAGGAGAGAGGGAACAACAGGAGGAGAGAGGGAACAGCAGGAGGAGAGAGGGAACAGCAGGAGGAGAGAGGGAACAGCAGGAGGAGAGAGGGAACAACAGGAGGAGAGAGGGAACAACAGGAGGAGAGAGGGAACAACAGGAGGAGAGAGGGAACAGCAGGAGGAGAGATGGAACAACAGGAGGAGAGAGGGAACAGCAGGAGGAGAGAGGGAACAGCAGGAGGAGAGAGGGAAAAGCAGGAGGAGAGAGGGAACAACAGGAGGAGAGAGGGAACAGCAGGAGGAGAGAGGGAACAACAGGAGGAGAGAGGGAACAGCAGGAGGAGAGAGGGAACAGCAGGAGGAGAGAGGGAACAGCAGGGGAGAGAGGGAACAGCAGGGGAGAGAGGGAACAGCAGGAGGAGAGAGGGAACAGCAGGAGGAGAGATGGAACAACAGGCCTAGAAAATAGAAAAAGGTAGGCATAGATCCTTATCCACAAACAATAGAGTAGGCTGAAGTTGATCTACCTAACAACTACAGTAGGATGAAGTTGATCTACCTAACAACTACAGTAGGATGAAGTTGATCTACCTACTAACTACAGTAGGATGAAGTTGATCTACCTAACAACTACAGTAGGATGAAGTTGATCTACCTACTAACTACAGTAGGATGAAGTTGATCTACCTAACAACTACAGTAGGATGAAGTTGATCGACTTAACAACTGGAGTAGGATGAAGTTGATCTACCTACTAACTACAGTAGGATGAAGTTGATCTACCTAATAACTACAGTAGGATGAAATTGATCGACTTAACAACTGGAGTAGGATGAAGTTGATCTACCTAACAACTACAGTAGGATGAAGTTGATCTACCTAATAACCACAGTAGGATGAAGTTGATCTACCTAACAACTACAGTAGGATGAAGTTGATCTACCTAACAACTACAGTAGGATGAAGTTGATCTACCTAACAACTACAGTAGGATGAAGTTGATCTACCTAACAACTGGAGTAGGATGAAGTTGATCTACATAACAACTACAGTAGGATGAAGTTGATCTACCTAACAACTACAGTAGGATGAAGTTGATCTACCTAATAACTACAGTAGGATGAAGTTGATCTACCTAATAACTACAGTAGGATGAAATTGCACTAAACACAGATTTGTGATCTGCCATATGGTAGAGTTAGGATTTGGGGAGGATAAACTGATCCTAGACCTGGGCAGCTTCTACTACTGTAGGAACCACTTGCTTTACAGAGTTGATTTACGAGAAAAAACAAAGATGCTTGGTTACCACCAACCACGCCACAGAAGACACAAACAACCGTAGAAGTTGCCCTTAGGCACAGATGTAGGATCAGCTTACCCTCACCAAATCTGGCCTTAGACCAGTGTGAGGGCTCAACATTCACTCTAGTCCCAGAATTAGGAACGCTATTAGAGAACAGCGACATCCACTAGTGCAACAGTTGTACTGTCGTATTAAAGGGGCTCTGCCTATGTATCCAACAGTTGTACTGTCGTATTAAAGGGGCTCTGCCTATGTATGCAACAGTTGTACTGTCGTATTAAAGGGGCTCTGCCTATGTATGCAACAGTTGTACTGTCGTATTAAAGGGGCTCTGCCTATGTATCCAACAGTTGTACTGTCGTATTAAAGGGGCTCTGCCTATGTATCCAACAGTTGTACTGTCGTATTAAAGGGGCTCTGCCTATGTATCCAACAGTTGTACTGTCGTATTAAAGGGGCTCTGCCTATGTATCCAACAGTTGTACTGTCGTATTAAAGGGGCTCTGCCTATGTATCCAACAGTTCCACCTGCAGAGGCCTTCATGTCTTTGTCCGTAGCTGTAACAGAATACAATTCCATAAACAAAAAATTGAATTTCACAAACCATGAGGATCAAGGAATTTGATAAATATTTGAGTAAAGCACTTTTAAGTGTGATCAGGTGGGTCAAACCTACAGTGTGTCTCAAAAGTCTAACGAAGTGGCTAGCTGACACACAGCATTTGGGAGACTGAATTAGTGATGCACTGGCGCAATCCTGTGGATCTTGAGTGAACTACATCCACAACTCTCAACCAGGAGACCAGAGATCACCAGATGGCCTCAGAGAGCTTTAAAGTGGTCTCTAGTACTTTGTGATTCGTTGAATGTATTTATGACAGTTAGACAGACAGACAGACTGACAGAGACACAGTGTGTGTGTGTGTGTGTGTGTGTGTGTGTGTGTGTGTGTGTGTGTGTGTGTGTGTGTGTGTGTGTGTGTGTGTGTGTGTGTGTGTGTGTGTGTGTGAGAGAGAGAGAGAGAGAGAGAGAGAGAGAGATAAAGAGAGAGAGAGTGACTAGATTGCTATGTGGCCCTAAACAGAGAGTACACAGTGGCAGAATACCTGACCACAGTGACTGACACTAAATTAAGGAAATCTTTGACTATGTACAGACACAGTGAGCATAGCCTTGCTATTGAGAAAGGCCGCCGTAGGCAGACCTGGCTCTCAAGAGAAGACAGGCTATGTGCATACTGTCCACAAAATTATGTGGAAACTGAGATGCACTTCCTAACCTCCTGCCAAATATATGACAATATTAGAGACACATATTTCCCTCAGATTACACAGACCCACAAATAACTATTGTTACAACACTGTATGTAGACATAATTTGACATTTGAAACGAGTGTAATGTTTACTGTTGATTTTTTATTGTTTATTTCACTTTTGTATATTATCTATTTAACTTGTTTTGGCAATGTTAACATATGTGTCCCATGCCAATAAAGCCCTTAAATTGAATTGAGAGAAAGAAAGAGACAGAAATATAATTGAGAGAGATTTAATTGAGAGAGAGAAACAAAATGAATTTAGAGACAGAAAGAGAGAGAACGAGAGATAAAGAAAGAGAAATAGGGATAAAGAGAGAGAGAGAGAGAGAGAGAGAGAGAGAAAGAGAGAGAAAGAGAGAGAGAAAGTCGTTTGGGGTTTTCAAAATGCGAACCAGGCGCGCGCTGAGAGAGAAGTCGAGTTGAGGGACGCGCGAGGGAAGGAAGGTCTCCTCGCGCTGGAATAAAAGCGCTATTGATTGTTGCTTTGGAGTAAAACTCTACTATCCAGAGAGGGATACAATCGCTATAAATGAGGGAAAACGACGAAAAAGATGGATATCACCAACCAGAAGTGTGAAAATTGAAACAGAAAAGTTGTCAAGAAAACCCAAACATTGATTAACCTCAAACGTTTAGGTTGAAAGATGAACATGGGTACTTTCTTCGGATAATTTTTGGAGAGTCGAGCCAGGAGGAACATTCAGCAATAGAAAAGTAGACTATCTGACTGATAGTTAGGCCTATGGGTTTTTCTTTATTGGAAGCAATTAAACATGCATTAGTGAAGGTTTAACGACACTAAATTGGACTTTTCTTCGGGACAGGTGTTGGTTTTGAGCTTGAATCAGTTGTTGAGTTGTTTTTGACTAGTTGTTTAGACGTTTGAGGTGTTAGTTGCGCACAGGTTAAGGTAATAATTTATGGCACATTTTCCGACCCAAAAATATTTAGATAGTTTAGGCTACTGTTTGTCAAAAATAAAATAAACCTAGAACAACCTCTGTTTAATTCATTAAAAAGCTGTCAACATATCGTTCAACCTGATAGTGGTTACAGCAACAAACCATAACTAAGTAGTCTGTTTTTCAATATATGAAGCAGGGTTGTCGGAAGCAACACGACACGGTTACATTACAACGCGCCCAAGCAATACCAGTGGAACTGTGTTTTTACGGTTTTCACGGATCCCTGGGGAACACATCGAGTTGAAAGACTCGTGCCGGAGCACTGAATTTAAACCAACTCTAGGGGAATTAAAGCCCAAGTCCGGAACAGAAAGAGAGATAACACGAAGCACTTCCATCCTTTACAACATGGAGCTGCACAAATACCTGCTACTCCTCAAGTTCATAGTTCTCCTCAAAGGTAGGTTTGGAACCAGTGTGAGTTGTCACGTTGTCTATCATCTCTACCTTTCTAGAGCTGTTTTTCTTCTCACGAATACCTTTAAATCCTTGACCCCGACCATGACCCTTTACAAAGTCACTTCAATGACAGCATTTTGAAAGTTTAAGTAGCCTATACAAACATGTTCATGAAAATTAGGCATTTTCTAGTTCGAAATTCATCAGTGTATTCGTTATCCCAATGGCATTGTAGGACCGACAACCTCTGCAGAGAAGTCTCTGGAACTTTATGGCACAGCCAGCTAATGCACCTACAGTACATCATAGGTCCTAGAACATAAACACAGATCCTGTAAACCAGTTGAAAGACCTCTATAACCACTACAGTGTGCAGGGTCATTCTCTATGCTGAGACTTGGCCCAGCTATTTACTGTGTAGGCATACAGCTGTTTCCCTGGTTCCCCCCTGCTGCTGCTCCCCTGTCCAATTGTATGATATGGTAATCAGGTTACCTACTGGAGCTCCCTCAGTGGACTCACTCCTTATCTTCAAACAACCAAGAATAATGAATAATGTGTTATATTTATACACAATGTGGCTTTTCTCCAGGTCTCAAAGCTCAAAGAACTTGAAGTTTAAGTGATTCACCTAAACAACTGCAGGCATCATTCTCTAAGGTACAAAGTCTGAGGCAGGGATATTTAGAAAGCTACATATAGCCTCCCTGTAGGCCTACATCATGTGAGAGATAATGCCCAACCACTGCCATGGGGCCTAGACCTTTATGGCACAAGAGGTTTTCCACTTTCACCTCTAACCACAGGGTTGCTGGTTCAAACCCCATTTTAACTGCCACCTTAATCACTACATTGGTGGCAGAAGTGGGATTCTGCAGTCTGGCCTTTTTTGCCCTCCTGCAAGGTTAAACTGTACAATGTGGTAATTAACTTACATAGCTTCCTCAATGTGTAGGGCTATCTTCTCTCCTGCTGGTTGCTGGATCAAACCCCACCCCCTCCCCTGAATTGCTACACTGGTGCCAGTGGGAGGGTTAGACCTAAATTCTATCAGTAATATCCATCTCTCCAGAATTCACCTAGAAGCTCCAGTTATAGTAATACGGTATTTCCGTCAGACGAACCACACTCATTTTCACGCTTGTTAATGTCGACTACCCCACCTCCCAACCCCTGCATGTTACCTGTACCATAACACACCCCACTCACTGACTCCTGTTAGATGGCAGGAGAGGAGAGAAAATAAATACTATTATAGTTTCACCAGGAATGAGTGTTGACACAGTCGATAAGCAGGGAGTAAATTGCTACGTTACTGTGCAGTGAGTGGCCATGAAAATAATGAAGATATGCTATTATTAGACAGGGCATATTCACTCCTATGATCTATTTATTGCCTACCTCCTCATGACTGTTGCACACACTGTATATAGACTTTATTTTTTCTACTGTTTACTCCATGTGTAACTCTGTGTTGTTGTCTGTGTCACACTGCTTTGCTTTATCTTGGCCAGGTCACAGTTGTAAATGAGAACTTGTTCTCAACTAGCTACCTGGTTAAATAAAGGTGAAATAAAATGAATTGAATAAAAAAAAGGGCAGAATCACGGTAATCTATTGCAAGGCATGATACAGTAAAGCTAGACCCTGTAAGATTTCTCCATCCCACTCTAGTAGAGCATGTTGAGCTCCATGATGATCCTGGACTGTTCAGAAGTATGTCCACAGTGTATAACACTGTAATAAGTAGGCAGTAGACATCTTACTTAAAGGTGGGGTGTTTAGAAGTAGCTTTTTGGATCTATGAATCCATACACTGAGTGTACAAAACATTAAGAACACCAGCTCTTTCCATGATAGACTGACCAGGTGAATCCAGGTGAAAGTTATGATCCCTTATTGATTTCACCTGTTAAATCCACTTCAATCAGTGCAGATGAAGGGGAGGCAGGTTAAGTAAGGATTTTTAGGCCTTGAGACAATTGACATGGATTGTGGATTGTGTATGTGTGCCATTCAGAATTTGAATGGACAAGACAAAATATTTAAGTGCCTTTGAACAGGGTATGGTAGTAGGTGCCAGGTGCACCGGTTTGAGTGTCAAGAACTGCAGTGATGTTGGGGTTTTCACACTCAACATTTTCCTGTGTTTATCAATAATGTTCCACCACCCGAAGGACATCCAGCCAACTTGACACAACTGTGGGAAGCATTGGAGTCAACATGGGCCAGCATCCCTATGGAATGCATTCAACACCTTGTAGAGTCCAGGCCCTGACGAATTGAGGCTGTTCTGAGGGCAAAAGGGGGTGCAACTCAATATTAGGAAGGTGTTCCTGTCTGAGTGGGAAGTACAGTCCTAGGATCCCTGTATGATGTCAAACATGATCTGAGTGAGACCATGTACCAGTCCAGCACAACACAACACTGCTGTCTGTTCAGGCCATGTACAAGTCCAACACAACACTGCTGTCTGTTCAGGGCATGTACCAGTCCAGTCCAGCACAACACAACACTGCTGTCTGTTCAGGCCATGTACCAGTCCAGCACAACACAACACTGCTGTCTGTTCAGGCCATGTACCAGTCCAGCACAACACAACACTGCTGTCTGTTCAGGCCATGTACCAGTCCAGCACAACACAACACTGCTGTCTGTTCAGGCCATGTACCAGTCTAGTACAACACAACACTGTTGTCTGTTCAGGCCATGTACCAGTCCAGTCCAGCACAACACAACACTGCTGTCTGTTCAGGCCATGTACCAGTCCAGTCCAGTCCAGCACAACACAACACTGCTGTCTGTTCAGGCCATGTACCAGTCCAGCACAACACAACACTGCTGTCTGTTCAGGCCATGTACCAGTCCAGCACAACACAACACTGCTGTCTGTTCAGGCCATGTACCAGTCCAGCACAACACAACACTGCTGTCTGTTCAGGCCACGTCTCTGTCTCCTCCTGCTGATCCTGAGGAATGAATGAGGAAGGAATGCATTGAAGTCACCGTAGTCAGACGCTGTTTGTGGTTGGTCTGTACTACACTTCATTACCTGTTTGAGACATGCATGTATTGACTGTGTGTGTGTGATGTTGATGGTTTGAGCAGGCCTCCCCAGTGTGGTAACCAGGCATACCAGGACTGTTAGTTGCTCTGTTATGTTTTACTGAGATGTAGAACACAGGTGTGTGTATGGGGGGATAGCTGGGGAATTCCTTCTCTTCTCTCTCTCTCTGTCCTCCCCCTAGTCCTTCTCCTACACAATCTCTCTTCTCCCAATCTGTCTCTCTCCTCTCCTATCCTCTCCCCAGTCCTTCTCCTACACAATCTCTCTTCTCCCAGTCTCTCCTCTCCTATCCTCTTCCCAGTCCTTCTCCTACACAATCTCTCTTCTCCCAGTCTCTCCTCTCCTATCCTCTTCCCAGTCCTTCTCCTGCACACTTTCTCTTCTCCCAATGTCTCTTTCTGTTTCTCTCATTGGTCCCTCTCTCTTTCCCTCCCTCTGGCTGTCCATTATGTCTCTTTCTGTTTCTCTCATTGGTCCCTCTCTCTTTCCCTCCCTCTGGCTGTCCATTATGTCTCTTTCCTTCTCTGTCTTCCTTTCCCACTCCCACTCTCTTCCACCCCCATACCGCACTAGGGACTGATAGAGATGGGAACAGAACATGATGGAGGTGAGTCAGAGAGAAAGAGAAATGAGGCGGGGGAGGAGGGGGGGGGAAAGCGAGAAGCCTTGTAATTCAATGAATACTAGAGAAACAGCAAGGCAGACACCTACTGTGGTCATCATTGCACGGACTACCAGAGACGACCAAAGTATAAGCCAAGAGGCCACTGCAGACATGTGAAGACAACAAGAGATGAAGAGGAGAGCAGATAAAGAAGTGGACAAAATAAAATGATGGGAGTGAGTGGTAGAAAGATTGGTAGATAGTTTAAAGTAGAAAATGTGTGTGTGTGGGTGAGAGAGAGAAGCTGTGATAGAGAGACAGTGGTCCATTTGAAATGCCATAAATCAGAGCCACATGTAGTCTCCATACTTAACACACGTCTGTGGTCAGGCTGCCATTCATCTGTAACACACGTAACACTGTGCTGTCAACTCCACTGACCTGTCATCCCTGAATACATACATCATTCAGTAGCAGTACACACAAACACACAAATGCACACACACACACACATAGCAGCAAGAGCATTGCGAGCCGATAGTGTGGTTGAATAGAGAGAAGAATCTGAATCTGGACGGGGTTTGGCTGCATAAATGTTTACAGTCAGTTGTCATGACGATCCATGGTCAGACAGCCTGTGGTACAGACCCATATAATCCAGCTGAAAATGGCAGCGGAAGAGCAGGAGAGGAGGAGGGGAGGGTGGTTTGGTGGTGAGGGTGAAGAGCCGGGGAGGGGGTACAGGAGGAAGTGGATAAAAATGGGATGATTTGAGTGGAGAGTTGAGGGGGTTGGGGGGGGGGGAGTAGGAGAGAGTGGTGAAGGGTGAAGGGGTCTTGGTGATGCGACGGACAGTCTTTGAAACATATGAGAGACGAGTGTGTGTGTGTGAGAGAGAGAGATGCCCGGCCACAATTAAAGAGTTGAAGTGATTAAACAGTAGAGATGTTATGATGTCACATCAGTGAAAGAGAGGAGCAGGATCATGATTACAGTATGGGAGAGGCATGGCTCCTATAATCAAGGAAATTCATCTGGAGGGAGAAAGAGGAGGAGGATGGAGAATAAGATGGAGGGAGCAAGCAGTGAGAAGGAGGAAGAATTGTGGGAAACAGAGAGTAGACATATCCAGTTACTTCTCACAACCCTGCGGAATCCCCTCCTGTTGGTGGTGTGTGTGTGTGTGTGTGTGCATGTATGTATGACTTTGTGTGTTGGTGTCAATGGGTGGGTGTAGCTTGTGCATGGAAGTCAGGCGCAGGAGAGCAGAGATGAGTGGACAAAACACTTTACTCAGGCAATTATTAAAACAGGTCGCAACCGTGTCACGAAAACAAATGCCCAAAGAACAAGTGAGGCAGCACAAAGTACACACAACCAAGTACAAAGTACCGGCTGCCACAAAACACGGGTACACAACAAAACCGGGCATACACCAGCTGGAAGCGTACCAACCTGACAAATAAACAATTTCACACACAGACATGGGGGGAACAGAGGGTTATATACACGAAAAGTAATGAGGGAATGTAAACCAGGTGTGTGGGAAAACAAGACAAACCAAATGGAAAATGAAAGGTGGATCCGCGATGGCTAGAAGACCGGTGAAGTCGACCGCCGAACGCCGCCCGAACAAGGAGAGGAACCGACTTTGGCGGAAGTCGTGACAGTACCCCCCCTTGACCCGCGGCTCCAGCTGCCCGCTGACACCGGCCTCGGGACAACCCGGAGGGCTAGGTGCAGGGCGATCCAGATGGAGACGGTGGATCTCCCGCAGCATTGAAGGGTCCAACACGTCCTCCAGCGGAACCCAGCATCTCTCCTCCGGACCGTACCCCTCCCACTCCACGAGGTACTGAAGGCCCCTCGCCCTACGCCTCGAATCCAGTATGGAGTGAACGGAATACGCCGGGGCCCCCTCGATGTCCATAGGGGACGGAGGAACCTCCCACACCTCAGACTCCTGGAGCGGGCCAGCCACCACCGGCCTGAGAAGAGACATATGGAACGAGTGGTTAATACGATAATCGGGGGAAAGTTGTAACCTGTAACTAACCTCGTTCAGTCTCCTCAGGACTTTAAATGTCCCCACAAACCGCGGCCCCAACTTCCGGCAGGGCAAGCGGAGAGGCAGGTTTCGGGTCGAGAGCCAGACCCGGTCCCCTGGTGCGAACACCGGGGCCTCACTGCAGTGACAGTCTGCGCTGGCTTTCTGGCGCAGCACGGCCTGCTGAAGGTGAACATGAGCGGCGTCCCATGTCGCCTCCGCGCGCCTGAAGCAGTCGTCCACCACAGGAGCCTCGATCTGACTCTGATGCCAATGTTTTGTCCATTTGCAATATGATTTCATAGGAAGTCAAAAGTCAAACTCAAAAGTCACTTTTTTTTGGCCAAATGCCATAAGAAATGTCCAAATGCAATATGAAAGATTTGAAAGTGCCAAATCAGGATTTTATGTCCATTTGCCATGTACCATCAAGAATTTGACATGCTCAAAAATACTGCAGAAATGCAAAATTGACTGGCCTGATGAACTCCGGGCAGTGATAGTGGTTCCTCTCCATCGCTCGTTGTGTTGATTTCATGATGTCCATTTGGTGATGCTTTTTCACTTTTGAATCAGATTGCAAATGCACAGTGTATTTGCAATATGTTTCAATGGGCATTTACCATCACGAATTTGTCATGCTCAAAAATACTGCAGAAATGCAAAATTGACTGGCCCGATGAACTCGGGATGGCCGGGCAGTGTTTCTGGTTCCTCTCCATCTCTCGTTGGTGTTGATTTCAGAATGTCATTTTGGTGATGGTACCTCACTGTTTAAACATATTGCAAATTGACAAAAGTCAGCCAGCAAGTCACCGTCCATCAGTCAATTAGATGTCATTCTGACACCAAACTGATACAAACTGACACCACACCCACTTTTTCCAACTCGTTTAGAAGCCAACTATCACATATTTCAGAGCAGGCCCAAAATTCACAGCGCCTTCTGTTCAAACCATAATAGAATCGTAAAACACATAGTTACGTTCTAGCTGCGGGTCCAGTTCTGACATTATGTGTAGGCCTAGCTGAGGCGACCCCGAATCCCAAGTTTCGGCTCGATAGGTCATTCGGTGCCCGAGCAAGACCTTAATTGGTGCTGAAAATCCACTTTTTTCCATGCCTTGCTACGGAGTCCTTGAATGAGCTATCGGAAAGAAACGTTGGGGCCCGTCTCTATGGGCCGAGCCGGTTTCAATGCACCTAGTCTTGCGAGTCTTGCGAATTGAAGTCATTGCAAATGTACGAGGCTGTTTCTCGGTCCAAGAATCTTCTAGAGCCACATAACTCACCACACACTATCGACCTGAATTCTAGAACAGGTTTCTAAAGTTTCAGAACTCTAGGTCTGACGGTTCTTTAATTGTTCGAACAAAGTTAACTATTGCAGGTCTCTACGCACCACACTGTGTCTCTCTGTCCAAGCTGTGTGTGTGTGTGTATGTGAGTTTTTCTTGGAAATTTAATGGGAGAAATGACTGATTTACAGTTCATAAGGTTTGCCTAATCGCACATATAAAGTTTTGGAAAGATCAGACATTTTTAACCCTTCGCAACAGACCCTATGACACCAATTATGGAACTTCCCGGTTGGCATAGGAAGCTAAAAGTAAACACATATCCTCTTTGGGGTATGCTTTTACAGAAACCTGAGTTTTAAGTCTATACGTTAAGAACTGACTGATTACACAGGGTTGAATTCACTATTTCTATCAAACATCAGGTTGGGTATGGAAAAACACTTTTAGGGTGGTTTTAACCACTTCCGGTTGCTTCAGGAAGCTTGGGAATCGACACAGGTAGACCTCATAGTGGCCTGATGGACTGTCATCGAAGACAGGCTAACCCACATAGGCGTCAGGTTGACTTTAGAGGAGCAGGCAATGTATTCCTATGGGGAGAGAAGTCATTGTAATCTGTGAGATCAAAAAACACTGATTTACTGTTAAGGGTTAATGCCACACGGTCAAGGTTAGGCTTGCACCGATCGGGAGGACCTCGGGAACGTACCTGAGGTTGAATTGTGCTTCTCACCCTAACGGTTCTCTCACCGTCACCCAAAAGCAAATGACATTTAGGGCCAGGCTTCATTTTGGGCCTGCTTTTTTCACGGTCGCTGCACTCAGAGCGAGCTACGGTCAAGCGGGGCATCTCGTTGAACTCGGCACAGCCTAGAGATTATGGTAATGCCATTGCAGGCTCTGAGAGTCTTTAAGCACCGCACTTTGTCACTCCATCCTTGCTGTGTGAATGTATGTATGTGTGTGTGTGTGTGTGTGTATGTGTGTGTAAGAGAGCTTGTCTTTGACATCTGTTGGGTAAAATGACTGATTTACAGTTCATGAGGGTTGCTTAATCACACATATGAAGTTTTAAAAAGATCAGACCTTTTTAACCCTTCAAAACAGCACCTATGACACAATTGTAAGGCACTTCCGGTTTACACAGGAAGCTGAAAGTGAACACATATCATCATTGGTGTAGGCACTTATAGAATTTTGAGTTTTAAGTCTTTATGTTTAGAACTGACTTATTTACGGAGGGTTTAGTGAGTGTGTGTTATTTCAGAAAATCACAGAAAATCACAGAAATCTCACAGAGCTCCGAAGCACACTTTAAAAAGGTTTGTATGAACACGCTGCAACTGGATCTGTAACTTTTTTTAAAACAACAAACAATTTTTGAACATCACCAATTTGACATTGTACAATTTCTCTTAAATTACGATAGATAAATGGCTGTTTCTTTTTTATTGACACCGTAGGTTCATTAACTTTGACATGAAGCGGAAAAATTATTGCTCTATTTTCATTTTTGTCCTTTAATCCCAGAAAAATGGCCATAACTCAAAAACCGTAGAGGCCTAGACGCCATCTTGTTTGGGGCCAACTGCCCATTATGCCAAACCTATGCTCACCAAGTTTCGTCTTCAAAATCTTTTCCGTTTAGGAGATAAGGCCACGTCGTGATTGGTGATATTTTGTACATTTGCAATATGATTCCATTCACCCTCTTGTGGGATTTACCGGGAGAGTGGAAAAATGACCAAAATTCGAACATTTTATAAAACGGAAACCGAAAGTCAGAGAGAGTTCGTTTGATGACTTCCTGGAAGATCCAGCCCTGCCGCACGGCCTGACGCCGTCCGCAAATTTGAGAAACGTTGTCGGACGTCTAGTAAGGGACCGTACATTTGCAATGTGGACTTTCTCACTAACCAAATGTCAAAATGTTCCCTTAAGGTATGGAAGGAGACGGACTGTTGGAAGAACAGGCATTTCTCAGCCTTGACGTACAGGTCATGCTCCAACAGTCGACCAAGCACCCTGTGCACCAGGGACACATGCTCGGCGCGTGTAGCGGAGTATATCAGAATGTTATCAATATACACCACTACACCCAGCCCGTGCAGGTCCCTGAAAATCTTGTCTACAAAGGCTTGGAAGACTGATGGAGCATTCATCAACCCGTACGGCATGACGAGGTACTCATAATGCCCTGAGGTAGTACTGAATGCCGTCTTCCACTCATCTCCCTCCCAGATATGCACCAGGTTGAAAGCATTCCTGAGATCTAGTTTGGTAAAGAAGCGCGCCCCGTGCATTGACTCAATCGCTGTGGCTATGGGAGGTAGCGGGTAACTGTACCTCACAGTGATCTGATTTAGGCCTCGATAGTCAATACACGGGCGCAGACCTTCCTCCTTCTTCTCACCTGGGGTGACACCAGAGTGCCCTGCCTGCTGCCTGGACGCCCAGAGGAACCAACCTGGCACCGACCGGCAGTGTGACCTCTGCGGCCACAGATGGTACATGAGACGGAACCTCCTCCGGTGGTTCCGTCTCATGGGGGGCTGAATAATTTTGCACGCCCAATTTTTCAGTTTTTGATTTGTTAAAAAAGTTTGAAATATCCAATAAATGTCGTTCCACTTCATGATTGTGTCCCACTTGTTGTTGATTCTTCACCAAAAAATACAGTTTTATATCTTTATGTTTGAAGCCTGAAATGTGGCAAAAGGTCGCAAAGTTCAAGGGGGCCGAATACTTTCGCAAGGCACTGTATGTACCCTATGTTTGGGGTTCTAGCCTGGGTTAGGCCTGTATGTACCCTATGTTTGGGGTTCTAGCCTGGGTTAGGTCTTTATGTACCCTATGTTTGGGGTTCTAGCCTGGGTTAGGCCTGTATGTACCCTATGTTTGGGGTTCTAGCCTGGGTTAGGCCTGTATGTACCCTATGTTTGGGGTTCTAGCCTGGGTTAGGCCTGTATGTACCCTATGTTTGGGGTTCTAGCCTGGGTTAGGCCTGTATGTACCCTATGTTTGGGGTTCTACCCTGGGTAACTGTTTGGTCTGTATCTCAATTGTGTTATATGCATTACAGTTGGGGGTGTTTGCTAAAGTGTTCTGGTGTCTGTGAGTCTATTTTAGTGTGGCACTCCACAGGTCTGCTCTCTTTAAATTACATCATCATAAAGAGTGTAGTGTGGCTTTTATTTTGACAGTTGGCCTGTGTGTTTCCATGTCTGTTTTCTCAGTCACACACCTCCCCTGGGCGAGTCAATGAACTATCCTTCTTCCATTCCTTTGCTTGCACCGTCGCTCTACCTCTTTCTCTCGTTCTTCTGTACCTCTTGCTTTCCCTCTACCCTCTCTCTCTCTCTCTCTCTCTCTTTCTCTCTTTCTCTCTCTCTCTCTCTCTCTCTCTCTCTCTCTCTCTCTTTCTCTCTCTCTCTCTTCTCTCTCTCTCTCTCTCTCTCTTCTCTCTCTCTCTCTCTCTCTCTCTCTCTCTCTCTCTCTCTCTCTCTCTCCTCTCTCTCTCTCTCTCTCTCTCTCTCTCTCTCTCTCTTCTCTCTCTCTCTCTCTCTCTCTCTCTCTCTCTCTCTCTCTCTCTCTGTGTCTGTATAAAGGGCAGGTTTGTATGGTATAACAGGGAGCTACTATACTACATAGTTTTTATAACCCACAACCCCCCTCTCTCCCTCCCTCTCTCACATCTCGCTCTCTCCTTTCCCCCCATAGACTGAACTCCCTTTTTCTTAAAAGGTCATCTTTGGTCACTGTTTATTCTTCTCCCCTCCCCCATCTCAATTCAATTTACGGGCTTCATTGGAATAGGAAACATATGTTTACATTGCCAAAACAATGTAAACTCTCTCGCTCCCTCTGTCTTTCACTCTCTTAATTTCCCTCACCCCCAACCCCCTCTTTCTAACCCCCTCTCTCCCCAACAAACCCCTCTCTCCCCACAACCCCCTCTCTCCTCACAACCTCCCCTTTCCTCACATCCCCCTCACATCCCCCTCTCTCCTCACGACCCCCTCTCTCATCACAACCCCAGCCCCTCTCTCCTCACAACCCCCCCTCTCCTCACAACCCCACCCCCTCCCTCCTACAGCCCCCCCTCTCCTCACATCCCCAGCCCCTCTCTCCTCACAACCCCAGCCCCTCTCTCCCCACAACCCCCTCCCTCCCTACAACCCCAGCCCCTCTCTCCTCTCAACCCAAGCCCCTCTCTTCCACAACCCCTCCCTCCTTACAACCCCCCCCTCTCCTCTCAACCCCCTCTCTCCTCACAATCTCAGCCCCTCTCACCCCACAACCCCAGCCCCTCTCACCCCACAACCCCAGCCCCTCTCACCCCACAACCACAGCCACACTAAACTCACAACCCCAGCCACACTAAACTCACAACCCCAGCCCCTCTCTCCTTTCAACCCCAGCCCCTCTCTCCTCACAACCCCAGCCCCTCTCTCCTTTCAACCCCAGCCCCTCTCATCTCACAACCCCAGCCACACTAAACTCACAACCCCAGCCACACTAAACTCACAACCCCAGCCCCTCTCTCCTCACAACCCCAGCCCCTCTCTTTCTATAACCTTCTCTCTGTTGTAATGTTCCCTCAGGGTTGTGTGAGTGTTTCAACATCGATGTTAAGCGACCTCGTATCTACACTGGTCCAGAGGAGGCCCTATTTGGTTTCTCTGTGCTACAGCATGACAATGCGGGGGATAAATCGTGAGTACCAACGTCTGTATGTGTGTGTGTTTGTCAAAGGTCAAAAGGGGGGTGCTTATATTTGTCCTGTTTCACTGCATGTACAAGTGGGTAACCTGTATGAGTGTACAGGTTATTAATGGCGACCCCGGAGCGATTAGGGTTCACTGCCTTGTTCAATGGCAGGCTACCTGCCGCCCTCCAGGCTACCCGCCGTCCTCCAGGCTACCTGCCGCCCTCCAGGCTATCTGCCGCCCTCCAGGCTACCTGCCGCCCTCCAGGTTACCTGCCGCCCTCCAGGCTACCCGCCGCCCTCCAGGTTACCCGCCGTCCTCCAGGCTACCTGCCGTCCTCCAGGCTACCCGCCGCCCTCCAGGCTACCTGCCGGGCTATCAATTAGTGTATCTGTAGTAGGATGCATTGATAAAATTCTCTTACCTGATTGGCTGTGTGTGTGATTGTGATGCAGGATGCTGGTTGGTGCTCCTTGGGATGGACCTTCCAATACCAGGAGAGGAGACGTGTACAAATGCATCGTGGGAGAGGAGAGGAGCTCCAACTGCACCAAAACCTACCTAGGTGAGAGACAAGCAGAGATCTAGGATCAGCTTACCCTTCGCTGATCCTAATCTTAACCATTAGGAGGAGAAACACTAAACTGACCATAGCTCAGCCTCTAGGGAATGTCATTAACCATCTTTCTCCTCCCTCTCTGTCTCAGGTGAGAGCACGTTACAGAATGTATCTAGAAACCTGAAGAACTCTCATCTAGGAATGACCCTCAGTCCAGACTCACCTGATGGATTCTTGGTACGTTCTCTGTCCCATTGGCTGACTGGTTGACTGATTGATTGATGAATTGATTGAGTCAGTGGGCTAACATGGTCTTGAGTCTTGCAGACAACATGTGTTTGATCGTGGGTTACATATGGCTGTAGGAACTGAGTCAGTCCTGGAGGGATGTGGTGGGGGTGAGAGGAGGAGGTGGTGTGTTTGTTTGGTATGGACTTTTCAATGAGTCAGCTGGGGGTGGCCATGTTTAGAAGGAATTAACATTAGATGCCATGTCTGTGTGTGTTCAGAATCCCCCCTCATTATAGGGCAGCTTTTCTTACCATACATTCAAGCGCACACACACACACACACACTCTGGGCCACGTTGTCCTAGCAGAGTCTTCTGATCCAGGTATCTCCAGATCTCTATGGTTACAGAGGAATTACTGGGTGGCTGTGCCAGCAAGCAGCCACTCCTGTGTGTGTGTGTGTCTGCCAGCAGTTTGCAGCTACTCTAGGTGCAGAGTCAAACACAGTTCACTAATGCCAGGGCCAGCGCACCCTGTTTTTGCGTGTGTGTGTATTTGAACCCCTGTGGTAGGGTCTAAAACAGGATCGGAATGCAGCTCCGGCCCTTTGTAATGACAGGCCTACCAAAAGCCATAGCAGCTCTCGCCCTCCTCTCCTTCTTTCCTTTCTCTCATCCCTCTCTCACCATCCCTCCCTCTGTCTCTCTCTGTCTCTGTGTCTGTACTGGAGCTGTGCTGGGGCCTTTGGTAATGACAGGGTCATGTTTTCTCTTTCCTCCCTCCCTCCCTCCTTCACTCTTTTCATTTTTATTTTGTCTCCTAGTGTGTATGAATGTTGTTCCTTTTATCCTAGCTCTCCTCTCTCCCCACACTCCTCCTTTCCCTTCCGCTCTCTTTGGTTTTAAAGCCAAATCAACAGTATGCTTTGAAGACATCAATATTGTTATGTGACTCTTCTGCCTCACCTCATTCACTACAATTGAATGCTGTTCATTGACTACAGCTCAGCGTTCAACACCATAGTACCCTCAAAGCTCACCACCAAGCTAAGGATCCTGGGACTAAACACCTCCCTCTGCAACTGGATCCTGGACTTCCTGATGGGCCGCCCCCAGGTGTTGAGGGTGGGTAGCAACACATCTGCCACGCTGATCCTCAACACTGGAGTTCCCCAGGGGTGAGTGCTCAGTCCCCTCCTGTACTCCCTGTTCACCCACGACTGCATGGCCGGGCACCACTCCAACACCATTATTAAGTTTGCTGACGACACAACAGTGGTATGCCTGATCACCGACAATGACGAGACAGCCTATAGGGAGGAGGTCAGAGACCTGGCCGGGTGGTGCCAGAATAACAACCTATCTCTCAACGTAACCAAGACTAAGGAGATGATTGTGGACTACAGGAAAAGGAGGACCGAGCACGTCCCCATTCTCATCGACGGGGCTGTAGTGGAGAAGATTGAGAGCTTCAAGTTCCTTGGTGTCCACATCAACAACAAACTAGATTGGTCCAAACACACCAAGACAGTCCTGAAGAGGACACGACAAAGCCTATTCCCCCTCAGGAAACTGAAAAGATTTGGCATGGGTCCTGAGATCCTCAAAATGTTCTACAGCGGCAACATCGAGAGCATCCTGACCGGTTGCATCACTGCCTGGTATGGCAACTGCTCGTCCTCCAACCACAAGGCACTTCAGAGGGTAGTGCGTACGGCCCAGTACATCACTGGGGCAAAGCTGCCTGCCATCCAGGACCTCTACACCAGGCTGTGTCAGAGGAAAGCCCTAAAAATTGTCAAAGACCCCAGCCACCCCAGTCATAGACTGTTCTCTCACTTACCGCATAGCAAGCGGTACCGGAGTGCCAAGTCTAGGACAAAAAGGCTTCTCAACAGTTTTTACCCCCAAGTCATAAGGTTCCTGAACAGGTAACCAAATGGTTACCCGGACTATTTGCATTGTGTGCCCCCCCCCAACCCCTCTTTTACGCTGCTGCTACTCTGTTTATCATATATGCATAGTCACTTTAACTATACATTCATGTACATACTACCTAAATTGGCCCGACCAACCAGTGCTCCCGCACATTGGCTAGCCGGGCTATCTGCATTGTGTCCCACTACCCACCACCCCCTCTTTCTACGCTTCTGCTACTCTCTGTTCATCATATTAGCATAGTCACTTTAACGATACCTACATGAACATACTACCTCAATAAGCCTGACTAACAGGTGTCTGTATATAGCCTTGCTACTCTTAATTTCAAATGTCTTTTTACTGTTGTTTTATTTCTTTACTTACCTACACACACACACACACACATACCTTTTTTTCCGCACCATTGGTTAGAGCCTGTAAGTAAACATTTCACTGTACCGCACGTGACAAATAAACTTTAATTTGATTTGAATTGGGATTAAATGGCTTTATTGGTCTGGTGCGTTCCAGCTCTGCTACAATACTCATGAAAACTGCCACCATGTCAACAACTTCTTCACCCGATCCCTCACACTCTCTCTCTTCTCCCTCTCTTTCATTTAATCTGTTCTCAAACCACAATTATATGCTTTTCCATGACATACCCCCCCTCGCTTATACCCAATTGTTCTCCTCATCTCTCTTTCACTCTCTCGCTCTCCCTCTCCCCACATCTCTCTCTCTGTCTCCCTTCTCTCTCTCTCTCTCTGACTCTCTCTCTTTCTCTCTCAGGCCCCCGTCTCTCTCTCTCTCTCTGGTTCTCTGTCTGTCTTTCTCTCTCTCTTTCTTTTTCTCTCTCTCTATCGCGCTCTCTCTCAGTTCCCACTTTCTCTTTCTCTCTCTATCTCTCTCACTCTCAGTTCCCCTCTCTCTCAGTCCCCCCCTCTGTCTCAGTCCCTCCCCTTTTTGTCTCAGCTCCTCCCTCAATTACATTTAATTTCAAAGAGCTTTATTTGTATGGGAAACCTATGTTTATATTGCCAAAGCAAGTGAAATATATAATAAACAAAAGTGAAATAAACAATAAAAAAAGTTCCAATGGCTATATACCGTGTTGTAGCAAATAATTAAAGTACAAAAGGGAAAATAAATCAACTTAAATATGCATTTACGATGGTGTTTGTTTTTCACTGGTTGCCCTTTTCTTGTGGCAACAGGTCACACATCTTGCTGCTGTGATGGCAGACTGTGGTATTTCACCCAATAGATATGGAAGTTTATCAAAATTAGAGTTGTTTTCAAATTCTTTGTGGGTCTCTATAGTCTGAGGGAAATATGTCTCTCTATGGTCATACATTTGGCATGAGGTTTGGAAGTGCAGCTCAGTTTCCACCTCATTTTGTGGGCAGTGAGCACATAGCCTGTCTTCTCATGAGAGCCATTTCTGCCTACAGCAGCGTAGCCTAGTGGTTAGAGCGTCGGACTAGTAACCGGAAGGTTGCGAGTTCAATCCCCCGAGCTGACAAGGTACAAATCTGTCGTTCTGCCCCTGAACAGGCAGTTAACCCACTGTTCCCAGGCCGTCATTGAAAATAAGAATGTGTTCTTAACTGACTTGCCTGGTTAAATAAAGGTAAAATAAAAAAATAAAAAAATAAATACGGCGGCCTTTCTCAATAGCAAAGCTATGCTCACTGAGTCTGTGCATAGTCAAAGCTTTCCTTAAGTTTGTGTCAGTCACAGTGGTCAGGTATTCTGCCACTGTGTACTCTCTGTTTAGGACCAAATAGCATTCTAGTTTGCTCTGTTTTTTTGTTGATTCTTTCCAATGTATCAAGTAATTATCTTTTTGTTTTCTCGTGATTTTGTTGCTGTCCTGGGGCTCTGTGGGGTCTGTTTGTGTTTGTGAACAGAGCCCCAGGACCAGTTTGCTTAGGGGACTCTTCTCCAGGTACATCTCACTGTAGGTGGTGGCTTTGTAATCAAAGGTTTGGGAACCACTTCCTCTTAGGTGGTTGTAGAATTTAACGGCTCATTTCTTGATTTTGAGAGTCATTTTTCATAGAAGGTCAGCATCCCGGAGTCGCCTCTTCACTGTTGACGTTGAGACTGGTGTTTTGCAAAGGTTGCAAGTTCAAATCCCCGAGCTGACAAGGTACAAAATCTGTCGTTCTGCCCTTGAACAGGCAGTTAACCCACTGTTCCTAGGCTGTCATTGAAAATAAGAATTTGTTCTTAACTGACTTGCCTAGTAAAATAAAGGTTAAAAAAAAAAAAAAAAAAAAAGTACTTGTCCTCTTGCTCAGTTGTGCACCGGGGCCTCCCACTCCTCTTTCTATTCTGGTTAGTTTGCGCTGTTCTGTGAAGGGTGTAGTAAATAGCGTTGTACAAGATCTTCAGTTTCTTGGAAATTTCTCGCATGGAATAGGCTTCATTCTTCAGAACAAGAATAGACTGACGAGTTTCAGAAAGAAGTTCTTTGTTTCTGGCCATTTTGAGCCTGTAATCATACCCACAAATGCTGATGCTCCAGATACTCAACCAGTCTAAAGAAGGACAGTTGTATTGCTTCTTTAATCAGAAAAACAGTTTTCAGCTGTTCTAACATAATTGCAAAAGGGTTTTCTAATGATCAATTAGCCTTTTAAAATTATAAACTTGGATTAGCTAACACAACGTGCCATTGGAACACAGGAGTGATGGTTGCTGATAATGTACGCCTATGTAGATATTCCATAAAAAATTGGCCATTTACAGCTACAAAAGTCATTTACAACACTAACAATGTCTACACTGTATTTTGGATCAATTTTATGATATTTTAATGGACAAAATATTGCTTTTCTTTCAAAAACAATGAAATTTCTAAGTGACCCCAAACATTTGAACGGTAGTGTATGTTGAAGAGCTCAAGCTGCATCCCTGTCTCACCCCACGGCCCTGTGGAAAGAAATGTGTGTGTTTTCACCAATTTTAACATTACGCTTGTTGTTTGTGTACATGGATTTTATAATGTCGTATGTTTTTCACCCAAAACAGCACTTCATCAATTTGTATAGCAGACCCTCATGCCGAATTGAGTCAAAAGCTTTTTTGAAATCAACAAAGCATGAGAAGACTTTGCCTTTTTTTGTTTGACAATTAGGGTGTGCAGGGTGAATACGTGGTCTGTCGTACGGTAACCCCCCCCCCCCTTTCTCAGTCTCCCACCCTCTTTCTCTATCTGGGTCTGCCTCCCCTTCACTCAGACTGCTGGTGTTTATTGGTGTGTTCAGTAGCAGACCTGACCAACAGCCCAGTGGAGAAGTCAACTCTGTCCTTGTCTTGTGCCTCTCACTCTCACCAATAAATCAGTGCTAGCTAGGACCATATGACACTTGTGTATGTTATGTTACCTTTACAGGTTCACTTAAAGCAGTAATAATAATCGTGTGTGTGTGTGTGTGTGTGTGTGTGTGTGTGTATGTGTGTTCCAGGCGTGTGCGCCCCTGTGGTCTCAGGAGTGTGGTACGTCAGTCTTCAGTACGGGGATTTGTGCTTCTGTCAGCGACGACCTGGAACCTAGAGAGACCATCGCCCCTACAGCACAGAGTAACTGCACACACACACACACACACACACACACACACACACACACACACACACACACACACACACACACACACACACACACACACACACACACACACACACACACACACACACACACACACACACACACACAAAGAGTGGGTTGCATTTATAAACCCGAGCACACACACACATCACAGCTAAATGGTAATGACTCAGTAGTGTTCATTTCATGGGGTTTTGGGGGTTATGTGGGTCCTTAGCACTCTCAGCGTTCCCTTATGGATCCAATAATATGTTTTCTGTCCAGGATGTGCAACATACATGGACATAGTGATCGTTCTGGATGGCTCCAATAGTATCTATCCCTGGTATGAAGTCCAGAACTTCCTCAGTAACATCCTCAGCAAGTTCCATATCAGCCCAGAACAGATGCAGGTAAGATTGTGTGTGTGTGTGTGTGTGTGGTGTGTGGTGTGTGGTGTGTGTGTGTGTGTTTGTGTTTGTGTTTGTGTTTGCGTCTGTACGTTTCTGTGATGAAATCCTAGGGATTCTGTTGGTTGAGTCTCAGTCAACTAGACAAGCCAGTCCTTTACACTGAAACACAACACGTAGTAATCGGATGAGAATGAATGGATGGACTTATGAAATGGCACAAGAGCCTAAACATGGGGGGGGGGAACATGAGGGGAGAAGAAGTAGCAGTGGGGTAGAAGTTAGGGGAGGATGGGAGATGAGAAGGGAAGGGAGAAGAGGAGGGGGAGAGGGGGAAGATTAGAGGAGAGTGGGAATAAGGGGTTTGGAGGGGGTCAGTAGCAGAGGGGTAGAGGTTTAGGTTGAGGATTGGAGAGGGAGATGGGGACAATAGAGGACAGGGGGAACATGGGGTCATGTTCTGTCTGGATATCCCACTGTATGCTCAACTACATTGGAAAGACAGCCAGACACAATTATGTGTGTGGTTTTGTTTCTACCATGACCTTGTATGGTTGTGTTCAGGTGGGGGTTTTGCAGTACGGTGAGGTTGCGGTCCATGAGTGGTCACTGAGAGACTACCAGACAACACAGGAGGTGGTTGAAGCAGCTAAGAACATCAGCCGACAGGAGGGGCGGGAGACACGCACAGCATACGCCATCCACATGGGCTGGTACGTCTGTCAATCATTCATAAGCCATTCTCATTGGCTGGTCAATGTCTCAATCATAACTCACTCTGCCCTTTAACAATGTCAAATATTCCCTTATTCTTTTCTTCTCTGTGGAATATGGAATCCAGCTGAGGCTGAGGGGTATAGAGGGGTCATAGGTCAAAACATAACAAACAGCTGTCTAATATGGACACCTGATATCTCACACCGTAAAAGTTATCCTTTGAAAATCACATTCCTCCTTTATTAAACTCATACGCATATAGTGTACCACACCCATACTACACACACACACACCTGTAATCTACACACACACACCCGTAATCTACACGCCACGGCTTTCATTCTCACACACACACACCCGTAATCTACACGCCACGGCTTTCATTCTCACTCACACACACCCGTACTCTACACACCACGGCTTTCATTCTCACACACACACACCCGTACTCTACACACCACGGCTTTCATTCTCACTCACACACACCCGTACTCTACACACCACGGCTTTCATTCTCACTCACACACACCCGTACTCTACACACCACGGCTTTCATTCCCAATCACACACACCCGTACTCTACACACCACGGCTTTCATTCCCAATCACACACACCCGTACTCTACACACCACGGCTTTCATTCTCACTCACACACACCCGTACTCTACACACCACAGCTTTCATTCCCAATCACACACACCCGTACTCTACACACCACGGCTTTCATTCCCAATCACACACACCCGTACTCTACACACCACGGCTTTCATTCTCACTCACACACACCCGTACTCTACACATCACGGCTTTCATTCTCACACACACACACCCGTACTCTACACACCACGGCTTTCATTCTCACACACACACACCCGCACTCTACACGCCACGGCTTTCATTCTCACTCACACACACCCGTACTCTACACGCCACGGCTTTCATTCTCACTCACACACACCCGTACTCTACACGCCACGGCTTTCATTCTCACTCACACACACCCGTACTCTACACGCCACGGCTTTCATTCTCACTCACACACACCCGTACTCTACACGCCACGGCTTTCATTCTCACTCACACACACCCGTACTCTACACGCCACGGCTTTCATTCTCACTCACACACCCGTACTCTACACGCCACGGCTTTCATTCTCACTCACACACACCCGTACTCTACACACCACGACTTTCATTCTCACTCACACACACCCGTACTCTACACACCACGACTTTCATTCTCACTCACACACACCCGTACTCTACACGCCACGGCTTTCATTCTCACTCACACACACCCGTACTCTACACGCCACGGCTTTCATTCTCACTCACACACACCCGTACTCTACACGCCACGGCTTTCATTCTCACTCACACACACCCGTACTCTACACGCCACGGCTTTCATTCTCACTCACACACCCGTACTCTACACGCCACGGCTTTCATTCTCACTCACACACACCCGTACTCTACACACCACGGCTTTCATTCTCACTCACACACCCGTACTCTACACGCCACGGCTTTCATTCTCACTCACACACACCCGTACTCTACACACCACGGCTTTCATTCTCACTCACACACCCGTACTCTACACGCCACGGCTTTCATTCTCACTCACACACACCCGTACTCTACACGCCACGGCTTTCATTCTCACTCACACACACCCGTACTCTACACGCCACGGCTTTCATTCTCACTCACACACCCGTACTCTACACGCCACGGCTTTCATTCTCACTCACACACACCCGTACTCTACACACCACGGCTTTCATTCTCACTCACACACCCGTACTCTACACGCCACGGCTTTCATTCTCACTCACACACACCCGTACTCTACACGCCACGGCTTTCATTCTCACTCACACACACCCGTACTCTACACGCCACGGCTTTCATTCTCACTCACACACACCCGTACTCTACACGCCACGGCTTTCATTCTCACTCACTCATACAAATCAAAATCAAATCAAAATCAAATCAAATGTATTTATATAGCCCTTCGTACATCAGCTGATATCTCAAAGTGCTGTACAGAAACCCAGCCTAAAACCCCAAACAGCAAGCAATGCAGGTGTAGAAGCACGGTGGCTAGGAAAAACTCCCTAGAAAGGCCAAAACCTAGGAAGAAATCTAGAGAGGAACCAGGCTATGTGGGGTGGCCAGTCCTCTTCTGGCTGTGCCGGGTGGAGATTATAACAGAACATGGCCAAGATGTTCAAATGTTCATAAATGACCAGCATGGTCGTATAATAATAAGGCAGAACAGTTGAAACTGGAGCAGCAGCACAGTCAGATGGACTGGGGACAGCAAGGAGTCATCATGTCAGGTAGTCCTGGGGCATGGTCCTAGGGCTCAGGTCCTCCGAGAGAGAGAGAAAAAAAGAGAGAATTAGAGAGAGCATATGTGGGGTGGCCAGTCCTCTTCTGGCTGTGCCGGGTGGAGATTAAAACAGAACATGGCCAAGATGTTCAAATGTTCATAAATGATCAGCATGTTCGAATAATAAGAAGGCAGAACAGTTGAAACTGGAGCAGCAGCACGGCCAGGTGGACTGGGGACAGCAAGGAGTCATCATGTCAGGTAATCCTGGGGCATGGTCCTAGGGCTCAGGTCCTCCGAGAGAGAGAAGGAGAGAATTAGAGAACGCACACTTAGATTCACATAGGACACCGAATAGGACAGGAGAAGTACTCCAGATATAACAAACTGACCCTAGCCCCCTGACACATAAACTACTGCAGCATAAATACTGGAGGCTGAGACAGGAGGGGTCAGGAGACACTGTGGACCCATCCGAGGACACCCCCGGACAGGGCCAAACAGGAAGGATATAACCCCACCCACTTTGCCAAAGCACAGCCCCCACACCACTAGAGGGATATCTTCAACCACCAACTTACCATCCTGAGACAGGGCCGAGTATAGCCCACAAAGATCTCCGCCATGGCACAACCCAAGGGGGGGCGCCAACCCAGACAGGATGACCACATCAGTGAATCAACCCACTCAGGTGACGCACCCCTTCCAGGGACGGCATGAGAGGGCCCCAGTAAGCCAGTGACTCAGCCCCTGTAATAGGGTTAGAGGCAGAGAATCCCAGTGGAAAGAGGGGAACCGGGCAGGCAGAGACAGCAAGGGCGGTTCGTTTCTCCAGAGCCTTTCCGTTCACCTTCCCACTCCTGGGCCAGACTACACTCAATCATATGACCCACTGAAGAGATGAGTCTTCAGTAAAGACTTAAAGGTTGAGACCGAGTTTGCATCTCTGACATGGGTAGGCAGACCGTTCCATAAAAATTGAGCTCTATAGGAGAAAGCCCTGCCTCCAGCTGTTTGCTTAGAAATTCTAGGGACAATTAGGAGGCCTGCATCTTGTGACCGCAGCGTACGTGTAGGTATGTACGGCAGGACCAAATCAGAGAGATAGGTAGGAGCAAGCCCATGTAATGCTTTGTAGGTTAGCAGTAAAACCTTGAAATCAGCCCTTGCTTTGACAGGAAGCCAGTGTAGAGAGGCTAGCACTGGAGTAATATGATCACATTTTTTGGTTCTAGTCAGGATTCTAGCAGCCGTATTTAGCACCAACTGAAGTTTATTTAGTGCTTT